>NW_027309214.1:0-46320 GCF_047496885.1 Scyliorhinus torazame | reverse complement strand
AGGTAGTTCGCTGTCCTGGATTAAGCCAGTCTAAGATGTGGAGGTAGTTCGCTGTCCTGGATGAAGCCAGTGTAAGATATGGAGGTAGCTCCGTGTCCTGGATGTAGCCAGTGTAAGATATGGAGGTAGTTCGCTGTCTGGATTAAGCCAGTGTAAGATGTGGAGGTAGTTCGCTGTCCTGGATGAAGTCAGTGTAAGATATGGAGGTAGTTCCGTGTCCTGGATAAAGCCAGTGTCAGATATGGAGGTAGTTCACTGTCCTGGATAAAGCCAGTGTAAGATATGGAGGAGGCTCCGTGTCCTGGATAAAGTCAGTGTAAGATATGGAGGTAGTTCACTGTCCTGGATAAAGCCAGTGTAAGATATGGAGGTAGTTCACTGTCCTGGATAAAGCCAGTGTAAGATATGGAGGTAGTTCACTGTCCTGGATAAAGCAAGTGTAAGATATGGAGGTAGTTCACTGCCCCGGATAAAGCCAGTGTAAGATATGGAGGAGGCTCCGTGTCCTGGATAAAGCTAGTGTAAGATATGGAGGTAGCTCCATGTCCTGGAAAAAGTCAGTGTAAGATATGGAGGAGGCTCCGTGTCCTGGATAAAGTCAGTGTAAGATATGGAGGTAGCTCCGTGTCCTGGATAAAGCCAGTGTAACGTATGGAGGTAGCTCACTGTCCTGGATAAAGCCAGTGGAAGATATGGAGGAGGCTCCGTGTCCTGGATAAAGTCAGTGTAAGATATGGAGGTAGCTCCGTGTCCTGGATAAAGCCAGTGTAAGATATGGAGGTAGTTCACTGTCCTGGATAAAGCCAGTGTAAGATATGGAGGTAGTTCACTGTCCTGGATAAAGCAAGTGTAAGATATGGAGGTAATTCACTGTCCTGGATAAAGCCAGTGTATGATATGGAGGAGGCTCCATGTCCTGGATAAAGCCAGTGTAAGATATGGAGGAGGCTCCGTGTCCTGGATAAAGTCACTGTAAGATATGGAGGAGGCTCCGTGTCCTGGATAAAGCCAGTGTAAGATGTGGAGGTAGTTCACTGTCCTGGACAAAGCCATTGTAAGATATGGAGGTAGTTCACTGTCCTGGACAAAGCCCGTGAAAGATATGGAGGTAGCTACGTGTCCTGGATGAAGTCAGTGTAAGATATGGAGGTAGCTCCGTGTCCTGGATGAAGCCAGTGTAAGATATGGAGGTAGTTCACTGTCCTGGATAAAGCCAGTATAAGATATGGAGGTAGTTCACTGTCCTGGATAAAGCCAGTGTAAGATATGGAGGTAGTTCACTGTCCTGGATAAAGCCAGTGTAAGATATGGAGGTAGTTCACTGTCCTGCATAAAGCCAGTGTAAGATATGGAGGTAGTTCGCTGTCCTGGATAAAGCCAGTGTAAGATATGGAGGTTGTTCACTATCCTGGATAAAGCCAGTGTAAGATATGGAGGTAGTTCGCTGTCCTGGATGAAACCAGTGTAAGATATGGAGGTAGTTCACTGTCCTGGATAAAGCCAGTCGAAGATATGGAGGTAGTTCGCTATCCTGGATAAAGCCAGTGTAAGATATGGAGGTAGTTCGCTGTCCTGGATAAAGCCAGTGTAAGATATGGAGGTTGTTCACTATCCTGGATAAAGCCAGTGTAAGATATGGAGGTAGTTCGCTGTCCTGGATGAAGCCAGTGTAAGATATGGAGGTAGCTCACTGTCCTGGATAAAGCCAGTGGAAGATATGGAGGTAGTTCACTGTTCTGGATAAAGTCAGTGTAAGATATGGACGTAGCTCCGTGTCCAGGATAAAGCCAGTGTAAGATATGGAGGTAGCTCCGTGTCCTGGATATAGCCAGTGTAAGATATGGAGGTAGTTCACTGTCCTGGATAAAGGAGTGTATGATACGGAGGTAGTTCACTGTCCAGGATAAAGCCAGTGTAAGATATGGAGGTAGGTCACTGCCCTGGATAAAGCCAGTGTAAGATATGGAGGTAGTTCACTGTCCTGGGCAAAGCCAGTGTAAGATATGGAGGAGGCTCCGTGTCCTGGATAAAGCCAGTGTAAGATATGGAGGTAGTTCACTGTCCTGGATAAAGCCGGTGTAAGATATGGAGGAGGCTCTGTGTCCTGGATAAAGCCAGTGTAAGATATGGAGGGGGCTCACTGTCCTGGATAAAGCCAGTGCAAGATATGGACGTTGTTCACTGTCCTGGATGAAGCTAGTGTGAGATATGGAGGAGGCTCCGTGTCCTGGATAAAGCCAGTGTAAGATATGGAGGAGGCTCCGTGTCCTGGATAAAGCCAGTGTAAGATATGGAGGTAGTTCACTGTCCTGGATGAAGCCAGTGTAAGATATGGAGGTAGTTCACTGTCCTGGATAAAGCCAGTATAAGATATGGAGGTAGCTCCGTGTCCTGGATAAAGCCAGTGTAAGATATGGAGGTAGCTCGGTGTCCTGGATAAAGCCAGTGTAAGATATGGAGGTAGTTCACTGCCCCGGATAAAGCCTGTGTAAGATATGGAGGAGGCTCCGTGTCCTGGATAAAGCCAGTGAAATATATGGAGGAAGCTCCGTGTCCTGGATAAAGCCAGTGTAAGATATGGAGGAGGCTCCGTGTCCTGGATAAAGCCCGTGTAAGATATGGAGGTCGTGCACTGTCCTGGATAAAGCCAGTGTAGGATATGGAGGAGGCTTCGTGTCCTGGATAATGTCAGTGTAAGATATGGAGGAGGCTCCGTGTCCTGGATAAAGCGAGTGTAAGATATGGAGGTAGTTCACTGTCCTGGATAAAGCCAGTGTAAGATATGGAGGAGACTCCGTGTCCTGGATAAAGTCAGTATAAGATATGGAGGTAGTTCACTGTCCTGGACAAAGCCAGTGTAAGATTTGGAGGCGGCTCCGTGTCCTGGATAAAGCCAGTGTAGGATATGGAGGTCGTGCACTGTCCTGGATAAAGCCAGTGGAAGATATGGAGGAGGATCCGTGTCCTAGACAAAGCCAGTGTAGGATATGGAGGAGGCTCTGTGTCCTGGATAAAGTCAGTGTAAGATATGGAGGAGGCTCCGTGTCGTGGATAAAGCGAGTGTAAGATATGGAGGTAGTTCACTGTCCTGGATAAAGCCAGTGTAAGATATGGAGGAGACTCCGTGTCCTGGATAAAGTCAGTATAAGATATGGATGTAGTTCACTGTCCTGGATAAAGCCAGTGTAAGATTTGGAGGCGGCTCCGTGTCCTGGATAAAGCCGGTGTAAGATATGGAGGACGCTCCGTGTCCGGGATACAGCCAGTGTAAGATATGGAGGTAATTCACTGTCCTGGATAAAGCCAGTGTAAGATATGGAGGAGGCTCCGTGCCTGGATAACACCAGTGTAAGCTTTGGAGGTAGTTCACTGTCCTGGATAAAGCCAGTGTAAGATATGGAGGTAGTTCACTGGCCTGTATAAAGCCAGTGTAAGATATGGAGGTAGTTCACTGTCATGGATAAAGCCAGTGTAAGATATGGAAGTAGCTCCGTGTCCTGGATAAAGCCAGTGTAAGATATGGAGGAGGCTCCGTGTCCTGGATAAAGCCAGTGTAAGATATGGAGGTAGCTCCGTGTCCTGGATAAAGCCAGTGTAAGATATGGAGGAGGCTCCGTGTCCTGGATAAAGTCAGTGTAAGATATGGAGGTAGCTCCGTGTCCTGGATAAAGCCAGTGTAAGATATGGAGGAGGCTCCGTGTCCTGGATAAAGTCAGTGTAAGATATGGAGGTAGCTCCGTGTCCTGGATAAAGCCAGTGCAAGATATGGAGGAGCCTCCGTGTCCTGGATAAAGCCAGTGTAGGATATGGAGGAGGCTCCGTGTCGTGGATAAAGCCAGTGTAAGATATGGAGGTGGTTCACTGTCATGGATAAAGCCAGTGTAAGATATGGAGGTAGCTCCATGTCCTGGATAAAGCCAGTGTAAGTTATGGAGGAGGCTCCGTTTCCTGGATAAAGCCAGTGTAAGATATGGAGGAGGCTCCGTGTCCTGGATAAAGCCAGTGTAAGATATGGAGGTAGTTCACTGTCCTGGATAAAGCCAGTGTAAGATATGGAGGTAGTTCAGTGCCCCGGATAAAGCCAGTGTAAGATATGGAGGAGGCTCCGTGTCCTGGATAAAGCCAGTGTAAGATATGGAGGAGGCTCCGTGTCCTGGATAAAGTCAGTGTAAGATATGGAGGAGGCTCCGTGTCCTGGATAAAGCCAGTGAAAGATATGGAGGTAGTTCACTGTTCTGGATAAAGCCAGTGTAAGATATGGAGGTAGCTCCGTGTCCTGGATGACGTCAGTGTAAGATATGGAGGAGACTCCGTGTCCTGGATAAAGCCAGTGTAAGTTAAGGAGGTAGTTCACTGTCCTGGATAAAGCCAGTGTAAGTTTTGGAGGTAGTTCACTGTCCTGGATAAAGCCAGTGTAAGATATGGAGGTAGTTCACTGTCCTGGATAAAGCCAGTGTAAGATATGGAGGTAGTTCACTGTCCTGGATAAAGCTAGTGTAAGATATGGAGGTAGCTCACTGTCCTGGATAAAGCCAGTGTGAGATATTGAGGTAGTTAACTGTCCAGGATGAAGCCAGTGTAAGATATGGAGGTAGTTCACTGTCCTGGATAAATCCAGTGTAAGATATGGAGGTAGTTCACTGTCCTGGATATAGCCAGTGTAAGATACGGAGGTAGTTCACTGTCCAGGATAAAGCCAGTGTAAGATATGGAGGTAGGTCACTGTCCTGGATAAAGCCAATGTAAGATATGGAGGTAGTTCACTGTCCTAGATAAAGCCAGTGTAAGATATGGAGGTAGCTCACTGCCCCGGATAAAGCCAGTGTAAGATATGGAGGAGGCTCCGTGTCCTGGATAAAGCCAGTGTAAGATATGGAGGAGGCTCCGTGACCTGGATAAAGCCAGTGTAGGATATGGAGAAGGATCCGTGTCCTGGATAAAGCCAGTGTAAGATATGGAGGTAGCTCCATGTCCTGGAAAAAGTCAGTGTAAGATATGGAGGAGGCTCCGTGTCCTGGATAAAGTCAGTGTAAGATATGGAGGTAGCTCCGTGTCCTGGATAAAGCCAGTGTAACGTATGGAGGTAGCTCACTGTCCTGGATAAAGCCAGTGTAAGATATGGAGGTAGCTCCGTGTCCTGGATAAAGCCAGTGTAAGATATGGAGGAGGCTCCGTGTCCTGGATAAAGTCAGTGTAAGATATGGAGGTAGCTCCGTGTCCTGGATAAAGCAAGTGTAAGATATGGAGGTAGTTCACTGCCCCGGATAAAGCCAGTGTAAGATATGGAGGAGGCTCCGTGTCCTGGATAAAGCCAGTGTAAGATATGGAGGAGGCTCCGTGTCCTGGATAAAGCCAGTGTAAGATATGGAGGAGGCTCCATGTCCTGGATAAAGCCAGTGTAGGAAATGGAGAAGGTTCCGTGTCCTGCATAAAGCCAGTGTAAGATATGGAGGTAGCTCCATGTCCTGGAAAAAGTCAGTGTAAGATATGGAGGTAATTCACTGTCCTGGATAAAGCCAGTGTATGATATGGAGGAGGCTCCATGTCCTGGATAAAGCCAGTGTAAGATATGGAGGAGGCTCCGTGTCCTGGATAAAGTCACTGTAAGATATGGAGGAGGCTCCGTGTCCTGGATAAAGCCAGTGTAAGATATGGAGGTAGTTCACTGTCCTGGATAAAGCCATTGTAAGATATGGAGGTAGTTCACTGTCCTGGACAAAGCCAGTGAAAGATATGGAGGTAGCTCCGTGTCCTGGATGAAGCCAGTGTAAGATATGGAGGTAGTTCACTGTCCTGGATAAAGCCAGTGTAAGATATGGAGGTAGTTCACTGTCCTGGATAAAGCTAGTGTAAGATATGGAGGTAGCTCACTGTCCTGGATAAAGCCTGTGTAAGATATGGAGGTAGTTCGCTGTCCTGGATGAAACCAGTGGAAGATATGGAGGTAGTTCACTGTCCTGGATAAAGCCAGTGTAAGATATGGAGGTAGTTCGCTATACTGGATAAAGCCAGAGTAAGATATGGAGGGAGTTCACTGTCCTGGATGAAGCCAGTGTAAGATATGGAGGTAGTTCACTGTCCTGGATAAAGCCAGTGTAAGATATGGAGGTAGTTCACTGTCCTGGATAAAGTCAGTGTAAGATATGGACGTAGCTCCGTGTCCAGGATAAAGCCAGTGTAAGATATGGAGGTAGCTCCGTGTCCTGGATATAGCCAGTGTAAGATATGGAGGTAGTTCACTGTCCTGGATAAAGGAGTGTATGATACGGAGGTAGTTCACTGTCCAGGATAAAGCCAGTGTAAGATATGGAGGTAGGTCACTGTCCTGGATAAAGCCAGTGTAAGATATGGAGGCAGTTCACTGTCCTGGATAAAGCCAGTGTAAGATATGGAGGAGGCTCCGTGTCCTGGATAAAGCCAGTGTAAGGTATGGAGGTAGTTCACTGTCCTGGATAAAGCCGGTGTAAGATATGGAGGAGGCTCTGTGTCCTGGATAAAGCCAGTGTAAGATATGGAGGGTGCTCACTGTCCTGGATAAAGCCAGTGTAAGGTATGGAGGTTGTTCACTGTCCTGGATAAAGCTAGTGTAAGATATGGAGGAGGCTCCGTGTCCTGGATAAAGCCAGTGTAAGATATGGAGGAGGCTCCGTGTCCTGGAGAAAGCCAGTGTAAGATATGGAGGTAGTTCACTGTCCTGGATAAAGCCAGTGTAAGATATGGAGGTAGTTCACTGTCCTGGATGAAGCCAGTGTAAGATATGGAGGTAGCTCCGTATCCTGGCTAAAGCCAGTGTAAGATATGGAGGTAGCTCGGTGTCCTGGATAAAGCCAGTGTAAGATATGGAGGTAGTTCACTGTCCCGGATAAAGCCTGTGTAAGATATGGAGGAGGCTCCGTGTCCTGGATAAAGCCAGTGAAAGATATGGAGGTAGCTCGGTGTCCTGGATAAAGCCAGTGTAAGATATGGAGGAGGCTCCGTGTCCTGGATAAAGCTGGTGTAAGATATGGAGGAGGCTCCGTATCCTGGATAAAGCCAGTGTAAGATATGGAGGTAGCTCGGTGTCCTGGATAAAGCCAGTGTAAGATATGGAGGTAGTTCACTGTCCCGGATAAAGCCTGTGTAAGATATGGAGGAAGCTCCGTGTCCTGGATAAAGTCAGTGTAAGATATGGAGGAGGCTCCGTGTCCTGGATAAAGCCAGTGAAATATATGGAGGAGGATCCGTGTCCTGGACAAAGCCAGTGTAAGATATGGAGGAGGCTCCGTGTCCTGGATAAAGTCAGTGTAAGATATGGAGGAGGCTCCGTGTCCTGGATAAAGCGAGTGTAAGATATGGAGGTAGTTCACTGTCCTGGAAAAAGCCAGTGTAAGATATGGAGGAGACTCCGTGTCCTGGATAAAGTCAGTATAAGATATGGAGGTAGCTCCGTGTCCTGGATAAAGCCAGTGTAAGATATGGAGGTAGTTCACTGTCCTGGATAAAGCCAGTGTAAGATATGGAGGTAGTTCACTGTCCTGGATAAAGCAAGTGTAAGATATGGAGGTAGTTCACTGCCCCGGATAAAGCCAGTGTAAGATATGGAGGAGGCTCCGTGTCCTGGATAAAGCCAGTGTAAGCTATGGAGGAGGCTCCGTGTCCTGGATAAAGCCAGTGTAAGATATGGAGGAGGCTCCATGTCCTGGATAAAGCCAGTGTAGGAAATGGAGAAGGCTCCGTGTCCTGCATAAAGCCAGTGTAAGATATGGAGGTAGCTCCATGTCCTGGAAAAAGTCAGTGTAAGATATGGAGGTAATTCACTGTCCTGGATAAAGCCAGTGTATGATATGGAGGAGGCTCCATGTCCTGGATAAAGCCAGTGTAAGATATGGAGGAGGCTCCGTGTCCTGGATAAAGTCACTGTAAGATATGGAGGAGGCTCCGTGTCCTGGATAAAGCCAGTGTAAGATATGGAGGTAGTTCACTGTCCTGGATAAAGCCATTGTAAGATATGGAGGTAGTTCACTGTCCTGGACAAAGCCAGTGAAAGATATGGAGGTAGCTACGTGTCCTGGATGAAGTCAGGGTAAGATATGGAGGTAGCTCCGTGTCCTGGATGAAGCCAGTGTAAGATATGGAGGTAGTTCACTGTCCTGGATAAAGCCAGTGTAAGTTTTGGAGGTAGTTCACTGTCCTGGATAAAGCCAGTGTAAGATATAGAGGTAGTTCACTGTCCTGGATAAAGCCAGTGTAAGATATGGAGGTAGTTCACTGTCCTGGATAAAGCTAGTGTAAGATATGGAGGTAGCTCACTGTCCTGGATAAAGCCAGTGTAAGATATTGAGGTCGTTAACTGTCCAGGATGAAGCCAGTGTAAGATATGGAGGTAGTTCACTGCCCTGCATAAAGCCAGTGTAAGATATGGAGCTGGTTCGCTGTCCTGGATAAAGCCAGTGTAAGATATGGAGGTAGTTCACTGTCCTGGATAAAGCCAGTGTAAGATATGGAGGTAGTTCGCTATCCTGGATAAAGCCAGAGTAAGATATGGAGGTAGTTCACTGTCCTGGATGAAGCCAGTGTAAGATATGGAGGTAGCTCACTGTCCTGGATAAAGCCAGTGTAAGATATGGAGGTAGTTCACTGTCCTGGATAAAGTCAGTGTAAGATATGGACGTAGCTCCGTGTCCAGGATAAAGCCAGTGTAAGATATGGAGGTAGCTCCGTGTCCTGGATATAGCCAGTGTAAGATATGGAGGTAGTTCACTGTCCTGGATAAAGGAGTGTATGATACGGAGGTAGTTTACTGTCCAGGATAAAGCCAGTGTAAGATATGGAGGTAGGTCACTGTCCTGGATAAAGCCAGTGTAAGATATGGAGGCAGTTCACTGTCCTGGATAAAGCCAGTGTAAGATATGGAGGAGGCTCCGTGTCCTGGATAAAGCCAGTGTAAGGTATGGAGGTAGTTCACTGTCCTGGATAAAGCCGGTGTAAGATATGGAGGAGGCTCTGTGTCCTGGATAAAGCCAGTGTCAGATATGGAGGGTGCTCACTGTCCTGGATAAAGCCAGTGTAAGGTATGGAGGTTGTTCACTGTCCTGGATAAAGCTAGTGTAAGATATGGAGGAGGCTCCGTGTCCTGGATAAAGCCAGTGTAAGATATGGAGGAGGCTCCGTGTCCTGGATAAAGCCAGTGTAAGATATGGAGGTAGTTCACTGTCCTGGATAAAGCCAGTGTAAGATATGGAGGTAGTTCACTGTCCTGGATGAAGCCAGTGTAAGATATGGAGGGAGCTCCGTATCCTGGATAAAGCCAGTGTAAGATATGGAGGTAGCTCGGTGTCCTGGATAAAGCCAGTGTAAGATATGGAGATAGTTCACTGTCCCGGATAAAGCCTGTGTAAGATATGGAGGAGGCTCCGTGTCCTGGATAAAGCCAGTGAAAGATATGGAGGTAGCTCGGTGTCCTGGATAAAGCCAGTGTAAGATATGGAGGAGGCTCCGTGTCCTGGATAAAGCTAGTGTAAGATATGGAGGAGGCTCCGTATCCTGGATAAAGCCAGTGTAAGATATGGAGGTAGCTCGGTGTCCTGGATAAAGCCAGTGTAAGATATGGAGGTAGTTCACTGTCCCGGATAAAGCCTGTGTAAGATATGGAGGAAGCTCCGTGTCCTGGATAAAGTCAGTGTAAGATATGGAGGAGGCTCCGTGTCCTGGATAAAGCCAGTGAAATATATGGAGGAGGATCCGTGTCCTGGACAAAGCCAGTGTAAGATATGGAGGAGGCTCCGTGTCCTGGATAAAGTCAGTGTAAGATATGGAGGAGGCTCCGTGTCCTGGATAAAGCGAGTGTAAGATATGGAGGTAGTTCACTGTCCTGGAAAAAGCCAGTGTAAGATATGGAGGAGACTCCGTGTCCTGGATAAAGTCAGTATAAGATATGGAGGTTGCTCCGTGTCCTGGATAAAGCCAGTGTAAGATATGGAGGTAGTTCACTGTCCTGGATAAAGCCAGTGTAAGATATGGAGGTAGTTCACTGTCCTGGATAAAGCAAGTGTAAGATATGGAGGTAGTTCACTGCCCCGGATAAAGCCAGTGTAAGATATGGAGGAGGCTCCGTGTCCTGGATAAAGCCAGTGTAAGATATGGAGGAGGCTCCGTGTCCTGGATAAAGCCAGTGTAAGATATGGAGGAGGCTCCATGTCCTGGATAAAGCCAGTGTAGGAAATGGAGAAGGCTCCGTGTCCTGCATAAAGCCAGTGTAAGATATGGAGGTAGCTCCATGTCCTGGAAAAAGTCAGTGTAAGATATGGAGGTAATTCACTGTCCTGGATAAAGCCAGTGTATGATATGGAGGAGGCTCCATGTCCTGGATAAAGCCAGTGTAAGATATGGAGGAGGCTCCGTGTCCTGGATAAAGTCACTGTAAGATATGGAGGAGGCTCCGTGTCCTGGATAAAGCCAGTGTAAGATATGGAGGTAGTTCACTGTCCTGGATAAAGCCATTGTAAGATATGGAGGTAGTTCACTGTCCTGGACAAAGCCAGTGAAAGATATGGAGGTAGCTACGTGTCCTGGATGAAGTCAGGGTAAGATATGGAGGTAGCTCCGTGTCCTGGATGAAGCCAGTGTAAGATATGGAGGTAGTTCACTGTCCTGGATAAAGCCAGTGTAAGTTTTGGAGGTAGTTCACTGTCCTGGATAAAGCCAGTGTAAGATATAGAGGTAGTTCACTGTCCTGGATAAAGCCAGTGTAAGATATGGAGGTAGTTCACTGTCCTGGATAAAGCTAGTGTAAGATATGGAGGTAGCTCACTGTCCTGGATAAAGCCAGTGTAAGATATTGAGGTCGTTAACTGTCCAGGATGAAGCCAGTGTAAGATATGGAGGTAGTTCACTGTCCTGCATAAAGCCAGTGTAAGATATGGAGCTGGTTCGCTGTCCTGGATAAAGCCAGTGTAAGATATGGAGGTAGTTCACTGTCCTGGATAAAGCCAGTGTAAGATATGGAGGTAGTTCGCTATCCTGGATAAAGCCAGAGTAAGATATGGAGGTAGTTCACTGTCCTGGATGAAGCCAGTGTAAGATATGGAGGTAGCTCACTGTCCTGGATAAAGCCAGTGTAAGATATGGAGGTAGTTCACTGTCCTGGATAAAGTCAGTGTAAGATATGGACGTAGCTCCGTGTCCAGGATAAAGCCAGTGTAAGATATGGAGGTAGCTCCGTGTCCTGGATATAGCCAGTGTAAGATATGGAGGTAGTTCACTGTCCTGGATAAAGGAGTGTATGATACGGAGGTAGTTTACTGTCCAGGATAAAGCCAGTGTAAGATATGGAGGTAGGTCACTGTCCTGGATAAAGCCAGTGTAAGATATGGAGGCAGTTCACTGTCCTGGATAAAGCCAGTGTAAGATATGGAGGAGGCTCCGTGTCCTGGATAAAGCCAGTGTAAGGTATGGAGGTAGTTCACTGTCCTGGATAAAGCCGGTGTAAGATATGGAGGAGGCTCTGTGTCCTGGATAAAGCCAGTGTAAGATATGGAGGGTGCTCACTGTCCTGGATAAAGCCAGTGTAAGGTATGGAGGTTGTTCACTGTCCTGGATAAAGCTAGTGTAAGATATGGAGGAGGCTCCGTGTCCTGGATAAAGCCAGTGTAAGATATGGAGGAGGCTCCGTGTCCTGGATAAAGCCAGTGTAAGATATGGAGGTAGTTCACTGTCCTGGATAAAGCCAGTGTAAGATATGGAGGTAGTTCACTGTCCTGGATGAAGCCAGTGTAAGATATGGAGGTAGCTCCGTATCCTGGATAAAGCCAGTGTAAGATATGGAGGTAGCTCGGTGTCCTGGATAAAGCCAGTGTAAGATATGGAGGTAGTTCACTGTCCCGGATAAAGCCTGTGTAAGATATGGAGGAGGCTCCGTGTCCTGGATAAAGCCAGTGAAAGATATGGAGGTAGCTCGGTGTCCTGGATAAAGCCAGTGTAAGATATGGAGGAGGCTCCGTGTCCTGGATAAAGCTAGTGTAAGATATGGAGGAGGCTCCGTATCCTGGATAAAGCCAGTGTAAGATATGGAGGTAGCTCGGTGTCCTGGATAAAGCCAGTGTAAGATATGGAGGTAGTTCACTGTCCCGGATAAAGCCTGTGTAAGATATGGAGGAAGCTCCGTGTCCTGGATAAAGTCAGTGTAAGATATGGAGGAGGCTCCGTGTCCTGGATAAAGCCAGTGAAATATATGGAGGAGGATCCGTGTCCTGGACAAAGCCAGTGTAGGATATGGACGAGGCTCCGTGTCCTGGATAAAGTCAGTGTAAGATATGGAGGAGGCTCCGTGTCCTGGATAAAGCGAGTGTAAGATATGGAGGTAGTTCACTGTCCTGGAAAAAGCCAGTGTAAGATATGGAGGAGACTCCGTGTCCTGGATAAAGTCAGTATAAGATATGGAGGTAGTTCACTGTCCTGGATAAAGCCAGTGTAAGATTTGGAGGCGGCTCCGTGTCCTGGATAAAGCCAGTGTAAGATATGGAGGAGGCTCCGTGTCCGGGATAAAGCCAGTGTAAGATATGGAGGTAATTCACTGTCCTGGATAAAGCCAGTGTAAGATATGGAGGAGGCTCCGTGCCTGGATAAAACCAGTGTAAGATATGGAGGTAGTTCACTGTCCTGGATAAAGCCACTGTAAGATATGGAGGTAGCTCCGTGTCCTGGATAAAGCCAGTGTAAGATATGGAGGTAGTTCACTGTCCTGGATAAAGCCAGTGTAAGATATGGAGGTAGTTCACTGGCCTGTATAAAGCCAATGTAAGATATGGAGGTAGTTCACTGTCATGGATAAAGCCAGTGTAAGATATGGAGGTAGCTCCGTGTCCTGGATAAAGCCAGTGTAAGATATGGAGGAGGCTCCGTGTCCTGGATAAAGCCGGTGTAAGATATGGAGGAGGCTCCGTGTCCTGGATAAAGCCAGTGTAAGATATGGAGGAGCATCCGTGTCCTGGATAAAGTCAGTGTAAGATATGGAGGTAGCTCCGTGTCCTGGATAAAGCCAGTGTAAGATATGGAGGAGCCTCCGTGTCCTGGATAAAGCCAGTGTAGGATATGGAGGAGGCTCCGTGTCGTGGATAAAGACAGTGTAAGATATCGAGGTAGTTCACTGTCCTGGATAAAGCCAGTGTAAGATATGGAGGAGGCTCCATGTCCTGGATAAAGCCAGTGTAAGATATGGAGGAGGCTCCGTGTCCTGGATAAAGTCAGTGTAAGATATGGAGGAGAACCGTGTCCTGGATAAAGTCAGTGTAAGATATGGAGGAGGCTCCGTGACCTGGATAAAGCCAGTGAAAGATATGGAGGTAGTTCACTGTCCTGGATAAAGCCAGTGTAAGATATGGAGGTAGCTCCGTGTCCTGGATGACGTCAGTGTAAGATATGTAGGTAGCTCCTTGTCCTGGATGAAGCCAGTGTAAGATATGGAGGAGACTCCGTGTCCTGGATAAAGCCAGTGTAAGATATCGAGGTAGTTCACTGTCCTGGATAAAGCCAGTGTAAGATATGGAGGTAGTTCACTGTCCTGGATAAAGCTAGTGTAAGATATGGAGGTAGCTCACTGTCCTGGATAAAGCCAGTGTAAGATATTGAGGTAGTTAACTGTCCAGGATGAAGCCAGTGTAAGATATGGAGGTAGTTCACTGTCCTGGATAAAGCCAGTGTAAGATATGGAGGTAGTTCGCTGTCCTGGATAAAGCCAGTGTAAGATATGGAGGTAGTTCACTGTCCTGGATAAAGCCAGTGTAAGATATGGACGTAGCTCCGTGTCCAGGATAAAGCCAGTGTAAGATATGGAGGTAGCTCCGTGTCCTGGATATAGCCAGTGTAAGATATGGAGGTAGTTCACTGTCCTGGATAAAGGAGTGTGTGATACGGAGGTAGTTCCCTGTCCAGGATAAAGCCAGTGTAAGATATGGAGGTAGGTCACTGTCCTGGATAAAGCCAGTGTAAGATATGGAGGTAGTTCACTGTCCTAGATAAAGCCAGTGTAAGATATGGAGGAGGCTCCGTGTCATAGATAAAGCCAGTGTAAGATATGGAGGTAGTTCACTGTCCTGGATAAAGCCAGTGTAAGATATGGAGGAGGCTCCGTGTCCTGGATAAAGCCAGTGTAAGATATGGAGGTAGTTCACTGTCCTGGATAAAGCCAGTGTAAGATATGGAGGTAGTTCACTGTCGTGGATAAAGCCAGTGTAAGATATGGAGGTAGCTCCGTGTCCTGGATAAAGCCAGTGTAAGATATGGAGGTAGCTCGGTGTCCTGGATAAAGCCAGTGTAAGATATGGAGGTAGTTCACTGCCCCGGATAAAGCCTGTGTAAGATATGGAGGAGGCTCCGTGTCCTGGATAAAGCCAGTGGAAGATATGGAGGATGCTCCGCGTCCTGGATAAAGTCAGTGTAAGATATGGAGATAGCTCCGTGTCCTGGATAAAGTCAGTGTAAGATATGGAGGTCGTGCACTGTCCTGGATAAAGCCAGTGTAAGATATGGAGGTAGTTCACTGTCCTGGACAAAGCCTGTGTAAGATATGGAGGAGGCTCCGTGTCCTGGATAAAGCCCGTGTAAGATATGGAGGTAGTTCAAAGCCCCGGATAAAGCCTGTGTAAGATATGGAGGAGGCTCCGTGTCCTGGATAAAGCGAGTGTAAGATATGGAGGATGCTCCGTGTCCTGGATAAAGTCAGTGTAAGATATGGAGATAGCTCCGTGTCCTGGATAAAGTCAGTGTAAGATATGGAGGTCGTGCACTGTCCTGGATAAAGCCAGTGTAAGATATGGAGGTCGTCCACTGTCCTGGATAAAGCCAGTGTAAGATATGGAGGTAGTTTACTGTCCTGGATAAAGCCAGTGTAAGATATGGAGGTAGTTCAGTGCCCCGGATAAAGCCAGTGTAAGATATGGAGGAGGCTCCGTGTCCTGGATAAAGCCAGTGTAAGATATGGAGGAGGCTCCGTGTCCTGGATAAAGCCTGTGTAAGATGTGGAGGAGGCTCCGTGTCCTGGATAAAGCCAGTGTAAGATATGGAGGAGGCTCCGTGTCCTGGAACAAGCCTGTGTCAGATATGGAGGTAGCTCCATGTCCTGGAAAAAGTCAGTGTAAGATATCGAGGTAGTTCACTGTCCTGGATAAAGCCAGTGTAAGATATGGAGGAGGCTCCATGTCCTGGATAAAGCCAGTGTAAGATATGGAGGAGGCTCCGTGTCCTGGATAAAGTCATGTAAGATATGGAGGAGGCTCCGTGTCCTGGATAAAGCCAGTGAAAGATATGGAGGTAGTTCACTGTCCTGGATAAAGCCAGTGTAAGATATGGAGGAGGCTCCGTGTCCTGGATGAAGCCAGTGAAAGATATGTAGGTAGCTCCTTGTCCTGGATGAAGCCAGTGTAAGATATGGAGGAGACTCCGTGTCCTGGATAAAGCCAGTGTAAGATATGGAGGTAGTTCACTGTCCTGGATAAAGCCAGTGTAAGATATGGAGGTAGTTCACTGTCCTGGATAAAGCCAGTGTAAGATATTGAGGTAGTTAACTGTCCAGGATGAAGCCAGTGTAAGATATGGAGGTAGCTCCGTGTACTGTATAAAGCAGGTGTAAGATATGGAGGTAGTTCACTGTCCTGGATAAAGCCAGTGTAAGATATGGAGGTAGTTCGCTGTCCTGGATAAAGCCAGTGTAAGATATGGAGGTAGTTCACTGTCCTGGATAAAGCCAGTGTAAGATATGGACGTAGCTCCGTGTCCAGGATAAAGCCAGTGTAAGATATGGAGGTAGCTCCGTGTCCTGGATATAGCCAGTGTAAGATATGGAGGTAGCTCCGTGTCCTGGATAAAGCCAGTGTAAGATATGGAGGTAGCTCCGTGTCCTGGATAAAGCCAGTGTAAGATATGGAGGTAGTTCACTGTCCTGGATAAAGGAGTGTGTGATACGGAGGTAGTTCCCTGTCCAGGATAAAGCCAGTGTAAGATATGGAGGTAGGTCACTGTCCTGGATAAAGCCAGTGTAAGATATGGAGGTAGTTCACTGTCCTATATAAAGCCAGTGTAAGATATGGAGGAGGCTCCGTGTCCTGGATAAAGCCAGTGTAAGATATGGGGGTAGTTCACTGTCCTGGATAAAGCCAGTGTAAGATATGGAGGAGGCTCCGTGTCCTGGATAAAGCCAGTGTAAGATATGGAGGTAGTTCACTGTCCTGGATAAAGCCAGTGTAAGATATGGAGGTAGTTCACTGTCGTGGATAAAGCCAGTGTAAGATATGGAGGTAGCTCCGTGTCCTGGATAAAGCCAGTGTAAGATATGGAGGTAGCTCGGTGTCCTGGATAAAGCCAGTGTAAGATATGGAGGTAGTTCACTGCCCCGGATAAAGCCTGTGTAAGATATGGAGGAGGCTCCGTGTCCTGGATAAAGCCAGTGGAAGATATGGAGGATGCTCCGCGTCCTGGATAAAGTCAGTGTAAGATATGGAGATAGCTCCATGTCCTGGATAAAGTCTGTGTAAGATATGGAGGTCGTGCACTGTCCTGGATAAAGCCAGTGTAAGATATGGAGGTAGTTCACTGTCCTGGATAAAGCCTGTGTAAGATATGGAGGAGGCTCCGTGTCCTGGATAAAGCCCGTGTAAGATATGGAGGTAGTTCACTGCCCCGGATAAAGCCTGTGTAAGATATGGAGGAGGCTCCGTGTCCTGGATAAAGCGAGTGTAAGATATGGAGGATGCTCCGTGTCCTGGATAAAGTCAGTGTAAGATATGGAGATAGCTCCGTGTCCTGGATAAAGTCAGTGTAAGATATGGAGGTCGTGCACTGTCCTGGATAAAGCCAGTGTAAGATATGGAGGTCGTGCACTGTCCTGGATAAAGCCAGTGTAAGATATGGAGGAGGATCCGAGTCCTGGACAAAGCCAGTGTAAGATATGGAGGAGGCTCCGTGTCCTGGATAAAATCAGTGTAAGATATGGAGGAGGCTCCGTGTCCTGGATAAAGCCAGTGTAAGATATGGAGGAGGCTCCGTGTCCTGCATAAAATCAGTGTAAGATATGGAGGAGGCTCCGTGTCCTGGATAAAGCGAGTGTAAGATATGGAGGTAGTTCACTGTCCTGGATAAAGCCAGTGTAAGATATGGAGGAGACTCCGTGTCCTGGATAAAGTCAGTGTAAGATATGGAGGAGGCTCCGTGTCCTGGACAAAGCCAGTGTAAGATATGGAGGAGGCTCCGTGTCCTGGATAAAGCGAGTGTAAGATATGGAGGTAGTTCACTGTCCTGGATAAAGCCAGTGTAAGATATGGAGGAGACTCCGTGTCCTGGATAAAGCCAGTGTAAGATATGGAGGAGACTCCGTGTCCTGGATAAAGCCAGTGTAAGATATGGTGGAGGCTCCGTGTCCTGGATAAAGTCAGTGTAAGATATGGAGGAGGCTCCGTGTCCTGGATAAAGCGAGTGTAAGATATGGAGGTAGTTCACTGTCCTGGATAAAGCCAGTGTAAGATTTGGAGGCGGCTCCGTGTCCTGGATAAAGACAGTGTAAGATATGGAGGACGCTCCGTGTCCGGGATAAAGCCAGTGTAAGATATGGAGGTAATTCACTGTCCTGGATAAAGCCAGTGTAAGATATGGAGGAGGCTCCGTGCCTGGATAAAACCAGTGTAAGATATGGAGGTAGTTCACTGTCCTGGATAAAGCCAGTGTAAGATATGGAGGAGGCTCCGTGTCCTGGATAAAGCCAGTGTAAGATTATGGTGGTAGTTCACTGTCCTGGATAAAGCCAGTGTAAGATATGGAGGTTGTTCACTGTCCTGTATAAAGCCAGTGTAAGATATGGAGGTAGTTCACTGTCATAGATAAAGCCAGCGTAAGATATGGAGGTAGCTCCGTGACCTGCATAAAGCCAGTGTACGATATGGAGGTAGCTCAGTGTCCTGGATAAAGCCAGTGTAAGATATGGAGGTAGTTCACTGTCCTGGATAAAGCCAGTGTAAGATATGGAGGTAGTTCACTGTCCTGTATAAAGCCAGTGTAAGATATGGAGGTAGTTCACTGTCATGGATAAAGCCAGTGTAAGATATGGAGGTAGCTCCGTGTCCTGGATAAAGTCAGTGTAAGATATGGAGGTAGCTCCGTGTCCTGGATAAAGCCAGTGTATGATATGGAGGAGCCTCCGTGTCCTGGATAAAGCCAGTGAAAGATATGGAGGTAGTTCACTGTCCTGGATAAAGCCAGTGTAAGATATGGAGGAGGCTCCGTGTCCTGGATGAAGCCAGTGAAAGATATGGAGGTAGCTCCGTGTCCTGGATGACGTCAGTGTAAGATATGTAGGTAGCTCCTTGTCCTGGATGAAGCCAGTGTAAGATATGGAGGAGACTCCGTGTCCTGGATAAAGCCAGTGTAAGATATGGAGGTAGTTCACTGTCCTGGATAAAGCCAGTGTAAGATATGGAGGTAGTTCACTGTCCTGGATAAAGCCAGTGTAAGATATTGAGGTAGTTAACTGTCCAGGATGAAGCCAGTGTAAGATATGGAGGTAGCTCCGTGTACTGTATAAAGCAGGTGTAAGATATGGAGGTAGTTCACTGTCCTGGATAAAGCCAGTGTAAGATATGGAGGTAGTTCGCTGTCCTGGATAAAGCCAGTGTAAGATATGGAGGAGGATCGGTGACCTGGGAAAAGCCAGTGTAAGATATGGAGGTAGCTCCGTGTCCTGGATTAAACCAGTGTAAGATATGGAGGTAGGTCACTGTCCTGGATAAAGCCAGTGTAAGATATGGAGGTAGTTCACTGTCCTGGATAAAGCCAGTGTAAGATATGGACGTAGCTCCGTGTCCAGGATAAAGCCAGTGTAAGATATGGAGGTAGCTCCGTGTCCTGGATATAGCCAGTGTAAGATATGGAGGTAGCTCCGTGTCCTGGATAAAGCCAGTGTAAGATATGGAGGTAGTTCACTGTCCTGGATAAAGGAGTGTGTGATACGGAGGTAGTTCCCTGTCCAGGATAAAGCCAGTGTAAGATATGGAGGTAGGTCACTGTCCTGGATAAAGCCAGTGTAAGATATGGAGGTAGTTCACTGTCCTATATAAAGCCAGTGTAAGATATGGAGGAGGCTCCGTGTCCTGGATAAAGCCAGTGTAAGATATGGAGATAGTTCACTGTCCTGGATAAAGCCAGTGTAAGATATGGAGGAGGCTCCGTGTCCTGGATAAAGCCAGTGTAAGATATGGAGGTAGTTCACTGTCCTGGATAAAGCCAGTGTAAGATATGGAGGTAGTTCACTGTCGTGGATAAAGCCAGTGTAAGATATGGAGGTAGCTCCGTGTCCTGGATAAAGCCAGTGTAAGATATGGAGGTAGCTCGGTGTCCTGGATAAAGCCAGTGTAAGATATGGAGGTAGTTCACTGCCCCGGATAAAGCCTGTGTAAGATATGGAGGAGGCTCCGTGTCCTGGATAAAGCCAGTGGAAGATATGGAGGATGCTCCGCGTCCTGGATAAAGTCAGTGTAAGATATGGAGATAGCTCCGTGTCCTGGATAAAGTCAGTGTAAGATATGGAGGTCGTGCACTGTCCTGGATAAAGCCAGTGTAAGATATGGAGGTAGTTCACTGTCCTGGATAAAGCCTGTGTAAGATATGGAGGAGGCTCCGTGTCCTGGATAAAGCCCGTGTAAGATATGGAGGTAGTTCACTGCCCCGGATAAAGCCTGTGTAAGATATGGAGGAGGCTCCGTGTCCTGGATAAAGCGAGTGTAAGATATGGAGGATGCTCCGTGTCCTGGATAAAGTCAGTGTAAGATATGGAGATAGCTCCGTGTCCTGGATAAAGTCAGTGTAAGATATGGAGGTCGTGCACTGTGCTGGATAAAGCCAGTGTAAGATATGGAGGTCGTGCACTGTCCTGGATAAAGCCAGTGTAAGATATGGAGGAGGATCCGAGTCCTGGACAAAGCCAGTGTAAGATATGGAGGAGGCTCCGTGTCCTGGATAAAATCAGTGTAAGATATGGAGGAGGCTCCGTGTCCTGGATAAAGCCAGTGTAAGATATGGAGGAGGCTCCGTGTCCTGCATAAAATCAGTGTAAGATATGGAGGAGGCTCCGTGTCCTGGATAAAGCGAGTGTAAGATATGGAGGTAGTTCACTGTCCTGGATAAAGCCAGTGTAAGATATGGATGAGACTCCGTGTCCTGGATAAAGTCAGTGTAAGATATGGAGGAGGCTCCGTGTCCTGGACAAAGCCAGTGTAAGATATGGAGGAGGCTCCGTGTCCTGGATAAAGCGAGTGTAAGATATGGAGGTAGTTCACTGTCCTGGATAAAGCCAGTGTAAGATATGGAGGAGACTCCGTGTCCTGGATAAAGCCAGTGTAAGATATGGAGGAGACTCCGTGTCCTGGATAACGCCAGTGTAAGATATGGTGGAGGCTCCGTGTCCTGGATAAAGTCAGTGTAAGATATGGAGGAGGCTCCGTGTCCTGGATAAAGCGAGTGTAAGATATGGAGGTAGTTCACTGTCCTGGATAAAGCCAGTGTAAGATTTGGAGGCGGCTCCGTGTCCTGGATAAAGACAGTGTAAGATATGGAGGACGCTCCGTGTCCGGGATAAAGCCAGTGTAAGATATGGAGGTAATTCACTGTCCTGGATAAAGCCAGTGTAAGATATGGAGGAGGCTCCGTGCCTGGATAAAACCAGTGTAAGATATGGAGGTAGTTCACTGTCCTGGATAAAGCCAGTGTAAGATATGGAGGAGGCTCCGTGTCCTGGATAAAGCCAGTGTAAGATTATGGTGGTAGTTCACTGTCCTGGATAAAGCCAGTGTAAGATATGGAGGTTGTTCACTGTCCTGTATAAAGCCAGTGTAAGATATGGAGGTAGTTCACTGTCATAGATAAAGCCAGCGTAAGATATGGAGGTAGCTCCGTGACCTGCTTAAAGCCAGTGTACGATATGGAGGTAGCTCAGTGTCCTGGATAAAGCCAGTGTAAGATATGGAGGTAGTTCACTGTCCTGGATAAAGCCAGTGTAAGATATGGAGGTAGTTCACTGTCCTGTATAAAGCCAGTGTAAGATATGGAGGTAGTTCACTGTCATGGATAAAGCCAGTGTAAGATATGGAGGTAGCTCCGTGTCCTGGATAAAGTCAGTGTAAGATATGGAGGTAGCTCCGTGTCCTGGATAAAGCCAGTGTAAGATATGGAGGAGCCTCCGTGTCCTGGATAAAGCCAGTGTAAGATATGGAGGAGGCTCCGTGTCCTGGATAAAGCCAGTGTAAGATATGGAGGAGGTTCCGTGTCCTGGATAAAGCCAGTGTAAGATATGGAGGAGCATCCGTGTCCTGGATAAAGCCAGTGTAAGATATGGAGGTAGCTCTGAGTCCTGGATAAAGCCAGTGTAAGATATGGAGGAGGCTCCGTTTCCTGGATAAAGCCAGTGTAAGATATGGAGGAGGCTCCGTGTCCTGGATAAAGCCAGTGTAAGATATGGAGGAGGCTCCGTGTCCTGGGAAAAGCCAGTGTAAGATATGGAGGTAGCTCTGAGTCCTGGATAAAGCCAGTGTAAGATATGGAGGAGGATCCGTGACCTGGGAAAAGCCAGTGTAAGATATGGAGGTAGCTCCGTGTCCTGGATTAAACCAGTGTAAGATATGGAGGAGGCTCCGTGTCCTCGATAAAGCCAGTGTAAGATATGGAGGGGGCTCACTGTCCTGGATAAAGCCAGTGTAAGATATGGAGGTTGTTCACTCTCCTGGATAAAGCTAGTGTAAGATATGGAGGAGGCTCCGTGTCCTGGATAAAGCCTGTGTAAGATATGGAGGAGGCTCCGTGTCCTGGATAAAGCCAGTGTAAGATATGGAGGTAGTTCACTGTCCTGGATAAAGCCAGTGTAAGATATGGAGGTAGTTCACTGTCCTGGATAAAGCCAGTGTAAGATATGGAGCTAGCTCCGTGTCCTGGATAAAGCCAGTGTAAGATATGGAGGTAGCTCGGTGTCCTGGATAAAGCCAGTGTAAGATATGGAGGTAGTTCACTGCCCCGGATAAAGCCTGTGTAAGATATGGAGGAGGCTCCGTGTCCTGGATACAGCCAGTGAAATATATGGAGGATGCTCCGTGTCCTGGATAAAGTCAGTGTAAGATATGGAGGAGGCTCCGTGTCCTGGATAAAGCCAGTGGAAGGTATGGAGGAGGATCCGTGTCCTGGACAAAGCCAGTGTAGGATATGGAGGAGGCTCCGTGTCCTGGATAAAGTCAGTGTAAGATATGGAGGAGGCTCCGTGTCCTGGATAAAGCGAGTGTAAGATATGGAGGTAGTTCACTGTCCTGGAAAAAGCCAGTGTAAGATATGGAGGAGGCTCCGTGCCTGGATAAAACCAGTGTAAGATATGGAGGTAGTTCACTGTCCTGGATAAAGCCAGTGTAAGATATGGAGGAGGCTCCGTGTCCTGGATAAAGCCAGTGTAAGATTATGGTGGTAGTTCACTGTCCTGGATAAAGCCAGTGTAAGATATGGAGGTTGTTCACTGTCCTGTATAAAGCCAGTGTAAGATATGGAGGTAGTTCACTGTCATAGATAAAGCCAGCGTAAGATATGGAGGTAGCTCCGTGACCTGCATAAAGCCAGTGTACGATGTGGAGGTAGCTCCGTGTCCTGGATAAAGCCAGTGTAAGATATGGAGGTAGTTCACTGTCCTGGATAAAGCCAGTGTAAGATATGGAGGTAGTTCACTGTCCTGTATAAAGCCAGTGTAAGATATGGAGGTAGTTCACTGTCATGGATAAAGCCAGTGTAAGATATGGAGGTAGCTCCGTGTCCTGGCTAAAGTCAGTGTAAAATATGGAGGTAGCTCCGTGTCCTGGATAAAGCCAGTGTAAGATATGGAGGAGCCTCCGTGTCCTGGATAAAGCCAGTGTAAGATATGGAGGAGGCTCCGTGTCCTGGATAAAGCCAGTGTAAGATATGGAGGAGGTTCCGTGTCCTGGATAAAGCCAGTGTAAGATATGGAGGAGCATCCGTGTCCTGGATAAAGCCAGTGTAAGATATGGAGGTAGCTCTGAGTCCTGGATAAAGCCAGTGTAAGATATGGAGGAGGCTCCGTTTTCTGGTTAAAGCCAGTGTAAGATATGGAGGAGGCTCCGTGTCCTGGATAAAGCCAGTGTAAGATATGGAGGAGGCTCCGTGTCCTGGGAAAAGCTAGTGTAAGATATGGAGGTAGCTCTGAGTCCTGGATAAAGCCAGTGTAAGATATGGAGGAGGATCCGTGACCTGGGAATAGCCAGTGTAAGATATGGAGGTAGCTCCGTGTCCTGGATTAAACCAGTTATAGATATGGAGGAGGCTCCGTGTCCTCGATAAAGCCAGTGTAAGATATGGAGGTAGTTCACTGTCCTGGATAAAGCCAGTGAAAGATATGGAGGTAGTTCACTGTCCTGGATAAAGTCAGTGTAAGATATGGACGTTGCTGCGTGTCCAGGATAAAGCCAGTGTAAGATATGGAGGTAGTTCACTGTCCTGGATAAAGCCAGTGTATGATATGGAGGAGGCTCCATGTCCTGGATAAAGCCAGTGTAAGATATGGAGGAGGCTCCGTGTCCTGGATAAAGTCACTGTAAGATATGGAGGAGGCTCCGTGTCCTGGATAAAGCCAGTGTAAGATATGGAGGTAGTTCACTGTCCTGGATAAAGCCATTGTAAGATATGGAGGTAGTTCACTGTCCTGGACAAAGCCAGTGAAAGATATGGAGGTAGCTACGTGTCCTGGATGAAGTCAGCGTAAGATATGGAGGTAACCCCGTGTCCTGGATGAAGCCAGTGTAAGATATGGAGGTAGTTCACTGTCCTGGATAAAGCCAGTGTAAGTTATGGAGGTAGTTCGCTGTCCTGGATAAAGCCAGTGTAAGATATGGAGGTAGTTCACTGTCCTGGATAAAGCCAGTGTAAGATATGGACGTAGCTCCGTGTCCAGGATAAAGCCAGTGTAAGATATGGAGGTAGCTCCGTGTCCTGGATATAGCCAGTGTAAGATATGGAGGTAGTTCACTGTCCTGGATAAAGGAGTGTGTGATACGGAGGTAGTTCCCTGTCCAGGATAAAGCCAGTGTAAGATATGGAGGTAGGTCACTGTCCTGGATAAAGCCAGTGTAAGATATGGAGGTAGTTCACTGTCCTAGATAAAGCCAGTGTAAGATATGGAGGAGGCTCCGTGTCATAGATAAAGCCAGTGTAAGATATGGAGGTAGTTCACTGTCCTGGATAAAGCCAGTGTAAGATATGGAGGAGGCTCCGTGTCCTGGATAAAGCCAGTGTAAGATATGGAGGTAGTTCACTGTCCTGGATAAAGCCAGTGTAAGATATGGAGGTAGTTCACTGTCGTGGATAAAGCCAGTGTAAGATATGGAGGTAGCTCCGTGTCCTGGATAAAGCCAGTGTAAGATATGGAGGTAGCTCGGTGTCCTGGATAAAGCCAGTGTAAGATATGGAGGTAGTTCACTGCCCCGGATAAAGCCTGTGTAAGATATGGAGGAGGCTCCGTGTCCTGGATAAAGCCAGTGGAAGATATGGAGGATGCTCCGCGTCCTGGATAAAGTCAGTGTAAGATATGGAGATAGCTCCGTGTCCTGGATAAAGTCAGTGTAAGATATGGAGGTCGTGCACTGTCCTGGATAAAGCCAGTGTAAGATATGGAGGTAGTTCACTGTCCTGGATAAAGCCTGTGTAATATATGGAGGAGGCTCCGTGTCCTGGATAAAGCCCGTGTAAGATATGGAGGTAGTTCACTGCCCCGGATAAAGCCTGTGTAAGATATGGAGGAGGCTCCGTGTCCTGGATAAAGCAAGTGTAAGATATGGAGGATGCTCCGTGTCCTGGATAAAGTCAGTGTAAGATATGGAGATAGCTAGGTGTCCTGGATAAAGTCAGTGTAAGATATGGAGGTCGTGCACTGTGCTGGATAAAGCCAGTGTAAGATATGGAGGTCGTGCACTGTCCTGGATAAAGCCAGTGTAAGATATGGAGGAGGATCCGAGTCCTGGACAAAGCCAGTGTAAGATATGGAGGAGGCTCCGTGTCCTGGATAAAATCAGTGTAAGATATGGAGGAGGCTCCGTGTCCTGGATAAAGCCAGTGTAAGATATGGAGGAGGCTCCGTGTCCTGCATAAAATCAGTGTAAGATATGGAGGAGGCTCCGTGTCCTGGATAAAGCGAGTGTAAGATATGGAGGTAGTTCACTGTCCTGGATAAAGCCAGTGTAAGATATGGATGAGACTCCGTGTCCTGGATAAAGTCAGTGTAAGATATGGAGGAGGCTCCGTGTCCTGGACAAAGCCAGTGTAAGATATGGAGGAGGCTCCGTGTCCTGGAGAAAGCGAGTGTAAGATATGGAGGTAGTTCACTGTCCTGGATAAAGCCAGTGTAAGATATGGAGGAGACTCCGTGTCCTGGATAAAGCCAGTGTAAGATATGGAGGAGACTCCGTGTCCTGGATAAAGCCAGTGTAAGATATGGTGGAGGCTCCGTGTCCTGGATAAAGTCAGTGTAAGATATGGAGGAGGCTCCGTGTCCTGGATAAAGCGAGTGTAAGATATGGAGGTAGTTCACTGTCCTGGATAAAGCCAGTGTAAGATTTGGAGGCGGCTCCGTGTCCTGGATAAAGACAGTGTAAGATATGGAGGACGCTCCGTGTCCGGGATAAAGCCAGTGTAAGATATGGAGGTAATTCACTGTCCTGGATAAAGCCAGTGTAAGATATGGAGGAGGCTCCGTGCCTGGATAAAACCAGTGTAAGATATGGAGGTAGTTCACTGTCCTGGATAAAGCCAGTGTAAGATATGGAGGAGGCTCCGTGTCCTGGATAAAGCCAGTGTAAGATTATGGTGGTAGTTCACTGTCCTGGATAAAGCCAGTGTAAGATATGGAGGTTGTTCACTGTCCTGTATAAAGCCAGTGTAAGATATGGAGGTAGTTCACTGTCATAGATAAAGCCAGCGTAAGATATGGAGGTAGCTCCGTGACCTGCTTAAAGCCAGTGTACGATATGGAGGTAGCTCAGTGTCCTGGATAAAGCCAGTGTAAGATATGGAGGTAGTTCACTGTCCTGGATAAAGCCAGTGTAAGATATGGAGGTAGTTCACTGTCCTGTATAAAGCCAGTGTAAGATATGGAGGTAGTTCACTGTCATGGATAAAGCCAGTGTAAGATATGGAGGTAGCTCCGTGTCCTGGATAAAGTCAGTGTAAGATATGGAGGTAGCTCCGTGTCCTGGATAAAGCCAGTGTAAGATATGGAGGAGCCTCCGTGTCCTGGATAAAGCCAGTGTAAGATATGGAGGAGGCTCCGTGTCCTGGATAAAGCCAGTGTAAGATATGGAGGAGGTTCCGTGTCCTGGATAAAGCCAGTGTAAGATATGGAGGAGCATCCGTGTCCTGGATAAAGCCAGTGTAAGATATGGAGGTAGCTCTGAGTCCTGGATAAAGCCAGTGTAAGATATGGAGGAGGCTCCGTTTCCTGGATAAAGCCAGTGTAAGATATGGAGGAGGCTCCGTGTCCTGGGAAAAGCCAGTGTAAGATATGGAGGTAGCTCTGAGTCCTGGATAAAGCCAGTGTAAGATATGGAGGAGGATCCGTGACCTGGGAAAAGCCAGTGTAAGATATGGAGGTAGCTCCGTGTCCTGGATTAAACCAGTGTAAGATATGGAGGAGGCTCCGTGTCCTCGATAAAGCCAGTGTCAGATATGGAGGTAGTTCACTGTCCTGGATAAAGCCAGTGTAAGATATGGAGGTAGTTCACTGTCCTGGATAAAGTCAGTGTAAGATATGGACGTAGCTGCGTGTCCAGGATAAAGCCAGTGTAAGATATGGAGGTAGTTCACTGTCCTGGATAAAGCCAGTGTATGATATGGAGGAGGCTCCATGTCCTGGATAAAGCCAGTGTAAGATATGGAGGAGGCTCCGTGTCCTGGATAAAGTCACTGTAAGATATGGAGGAGGCTCCGTGTCCTGGATAAAGCCAGTGTAAGATATGGAGGTAGTTCACTGTCCTGGATAAAGCCATTGTAAGATATGGAGGTAGTTCACTGTCCTGGACAAAGCCAGTGAAAGATATGGAGGTAGCTACGTGTCCTGGATGAAGTCAGCGTAAGATATGGAGGTAACCCCGTGTCCTGGATGAAGCCAGTGTAAGATATGGAGGTAGTTCACTGTCCTGGATAAAGCCAGTGTAAGTTTTGGAGGTAGTTCACTGTCCTGGATAATGCCAGTGTAAGATATGGAGGTAGTTCACTGTCCTGGATAAAGCCAGTGTAAGATATGGAGGTAGTTCACTGTCCTGGATAAAGCTAGTGTAAGATATGGAGGTAGCTCACTGTCCTGGATAAAGCCAGTGTAAGATATTGAGGTCGTTAACTGTCCAGGATGAAGCCAGTGTAAGATATTGAGGTAGTTCACTGTCCTGCATAAAGCCAGTGTAAGATATGGAGGTAGTTCGCTGTCCTGGATAAAGCCAGTGTAAGATATGGAGGTTGTTCACTATCCTGGATAAAGCCAGTGTAAGATATGGAGGTAGTTCGCTGTCCTGGATGAAACCAGTGTAAGATATGGAGGTAGTTCACTGTCCTGGATAAAGCCAGTGTAAGATATGGAGGTAGTTCGCTATCCTGGATAAAGCCAGAGTAAGATATGGAGGTAGTTCACTGTCCTGGATGAAGCCAGTGTAAGATATGGAGGTAGCTCACTGTCCTGGATAAAGCCAGTGTAAGATATCGAGGTAGTTCACTGTCCTGGATAAAGTCAGTGTAAGATATGGACGTAGCTCCGTGTCCAGGATAAAGCCAGTGTAAGATATGGAGTTGGTTCCGTGTCCTGGATATAGCCAGTGTAAGATATGGAGGTAGTTCACTGTCCTGGATAAAGGAGTGTATGATACGGAGGTAGTTCACTGTCCAGGATAAAGCCAGTGTAAGATATGGAGGTAGGTCACTGTCCTGGATAAAGCCAGTGTAAGATATGGAGGCAGTTCACTGTCCTGGATAAAGCCACTGTAAGATATGGAGGAGGCTCCGTGTCCTGGATAAAGCCAGTGTAAGATATGGAGGTAGTTCACTGTCCTGGATAAAGCCGGTGTAAGATATGGAGGAGGCTCTGTGTCCTGGATAAAGCCAGTGTAAGATATGGAGGGGGCTCACTGTCCTGGATAAAGCCAGTGTAAGATATGGAGGTTGTTCACTGTCCTGAATAAAGCTAGTGTAAGATATGGAGGAGGCTCCGTGTCCTGGATAAAGCCTGTGTAAGATATGGAGGAGGCTCCGTGTCCTGGATAAAGCCAGTGTAAGATATGGAGGTAGTTCACTGTCCTGGATAAAGCCAGTGTAAGATATGGAGGTAGTTCACTGTCCTGGATAAAGCCAGTGTAAGATATGGAGGTAGCTCCGTGTCCTGGATAAAGCCAGTGTAAGATATGGAGGTAGCTCGGTGTCCTGGATAAAGCCAGTGTAAGATATGGAGGTAGTTCACTGCCCCGGATAAAGCCTGTGCAAGATATGGAGGAGGCTCCGTGTCCTGGATACAGCCAGTGAAATATATGGAGGATGCTCCGTGTCCTGGATAAAGTCAGTGTAAGATATGGAGGAGGCTCCGTGTCCTGGATAAAGCCAGTGGAAGGTATGGAGGAGGATCCGTGTCCTGGACAAAGCCAGTGTAGGATATGGAGGAGGCTCCGTGTCCTGGATAAAGTCAGTGTAAGATATGGAGGAGGCTCCGTGTCCTGGATAAAGCGAGTGTAAGATATGGAGGTAGTTCACTGTCCTGGAAAAAGCCAGTGTAAGATATGGAGGAGGCTCCGTGCCTGGATAAAACCAGTGTAAGATATGGAGGTAGTTCACTGTCCTGGATAAAGCCAGTGTAAGATATGGAGGAGGCTCCGTGTCCTGGATAAAGCCAGTGTAAGATTATGGTGGTAGTTCACTGTCCTGGATAAAGCCAGTGTAAGATATGGAGGTAGTTCACTGTCCTGGATAAAGCCAGTGTAAGATATGGAGGTAGTTCACTGTCCTGTATAAAGCCAGTGTAAGATATGGAGGTAGTTCACTGTCATGGATAAAGCCAGTGTAAGATATGGAGGTAGCTCCGTGTCCTGGATAAAGTCAGTGTAAAATATGGAGGTAGCTCCGTGTCCTGGATAAAGCCAGTGTAAGATATGGAGGAGCCTCCGTGTCCTGGATAAAGCCAGTGTAAGATATGGAGGAGGCTCCGTGTCCTGGATAAAGCCAGTGTAAGATATGGAGGAGGTTCCGTGTCCTGGATAAAGCCAGTGTAAGATATGGAGGAGCATCCGTGTCCTGGATAAAGCCAGTGTAAGATATGGAGGTAGCTCTGAGTCCTGGATAAAGCCAGTGTAAGATATGGAGGAGGCTCCGTTTTCTGGTTAAAGCCAGTGTAAGATATGGAGGAGGCTCCGTGTCCTGGATAAAGCCAGTGTAAGATATGGAGGAGGCTCCGTGTCCTGGGAAAAGCTAGTGTAAGATATGGAGGTAGCTCTGAGTCCTGGATAAAGCCAGTGTAAGATATGGAGGAGGATCCGTGACCTGGGAATAGCCAGTGTAAGATATGGAGGTAGCTCCGTGTCCTGGATTAAACCAGTTATAGATATGGAGGAGGCTCCGTGTCCTCGATAAAGCCAGTGTAAGATATGGAGGTAGTTCACTGTCCTGGATAAAGCCAGTGAAAGATATGGAGGTAGTTCACTGTCCTGGATAAAGTCAGTGTAAGATATGGACGTAGCTGCGTGTCCAGGATAAAGCCAGTGTAAGATATGGAGGTAGTTCACTGTCCTGGATAAAGCCAGTGTATGATATGGAGGAGGCTCCATGTCCTGGATAAAGCCAGTGTAAGATATGGAGGAGGCTCCGTGTCCTGGATAAAGTCACTGTAAGATATGGAGGAGGCTCCGTGTCCTGGATAAAGCCAGTGTAAGATATGGAGGTAGTTCACTGTCCTGGATAAAGCCATTGTAAGATATGGAGGTAGTTCACTGTCCTGGACAAAGCCAGTGAAAGATATGGAGGTAGCTACGTGTCCTGGATGAAGTCAGCGTAAGATATGGAGGTAACCCCGTGTCCTGGATGAAGCCAGTGTAAGATATGGAGGTAGTTCACTGTCCTGGATAAAGCCAGTGCAAGTTATGGAGGTAGTTCGCTGTCCTGGATAAAGCCAGTGTAAGATATGGAGGTAGTTCACTGTCCTGGATAAAGCCAGTGTAAGATATGGACGTAGCTCCGTGTCCAGGATAAAGCCAGTGTAAGATATGGAGGTAGCTCCGTGTCCTGGATATAGCCAGTGTAAGATATGGAGGTAGTTCACTGTCCTGGATAAAGGAGTGTGTGATACGGAGGTAGTTCCCTGTCCAGGATAAAGCCAGTGTAAGATATGGAGGTAGGTCACTGTCCTGGATAAAGCCAGTGTAAGATATGGAGGTAGTTCACTGTCCTAGATAAAGCCAGTGTAAGATATGGAGGAGGCTCCGTGTCATAGATAAAGCCAGTGTAAGATATGGAGGTAGTTCACTGTCCTGGATAAAGCCAGTGTAAGATATGGAGGAGGCTCCGTGTCCTGGATAAAGCCAGTGTAAGATATGGAGGTAGTTCACTGTCCTGGATAAAGCCAGTGTAAGATATGGAGGTAGTTCACTGTCGTGGATAAAGCCAGTGTAAGATATGGAGGTAGCTCCGTGTCCTGGATAAAGCCAGTGTAAGATATGGAGGTAGCTCGGTGTCCTGGATAAAGCCAGTGTAAGATATGGAGGTAGTTCACTGCCCCGGATAAAGCCTGTGTAAGATATGGAGGAGGCTCCGTGTCCTGGATAAAGCCAGTGGAAGATATGGAGGATGCTCCGCGTCCTGGATCAAGTCAGTGTAAGATATGGAGATAGCTCCGTGTCCTGGATAAAGTCAGTGTAAGATATGGAGGTCGTGCACTGTCCTGGATAAAGCCAGTGTAAGATATGGAGGTAGTTCACTGTCCTGGATAAAGCCTGTGTAAGATATGGAGGAGGCTCCGTGTCCTGGATAAAGCCCGTGTAAGATATGGAGGTAGTTCAAAGCCCCGGATAAAGCCTGTGTAAGATATGGAGGAGGCTCCGTGTCCTGGATAAAGCGAGTGTAAGATATGGAGGATGCTCCGTGTCCTGGATAAAGTCAGTGTAAGATATGGAGATAGCTCCGTGTCCTGGATAAAGTCAGTGTAAGATATGGAGGTCGTGCACTGTCCTGGATAAAGCCAGTGTAAGATATGGAGGTCGTCCACTGTCCTGGATAAAGCCAGTGTAAGATATGGAGGTAGTTCACTGTCCTGGATAAAGCCAGTGTAAGATATGGAGGTAGTTCAGTGCCCCGGATAAAGCCAGTGTAAGATATGGAGGAGGCTCCGTGTCCTGGATAAAGCCAGTGTAAGATATGGAGGAGGCTCCGTGTCCTGGATAAAGCCTGTGTAAGATGTGGAGGAGGCTCCGTGTCCTGGATAAAGCCAGTGTAAGATATGGAGGAGGCTCCGTGTCCTGGATAAAGCCTGTGTAAGATATGGAGGTAGCTCCATGTCCTGGAAAAAGTCAGTGTAAGATATCGAGGTAGTTCACTGTCCTGGATAAAGCCAGTGTAAGATATGGAGGAGGCTCCATGTCCTGGATAAAGCCAGTGTAAGATATGGAGGAGGCTCCGTGTCCTGGATAAAGTCATGTAAGATATGGAGGAGGCTCCGTGTCCTGGATAAAGCCAGTGAAAGATATGGAGGTAGTTCACTGTCCTGGATAAAGCCAGTGTAAGATATGGAGGAGGCTCCGTGTCCTGGATGAAGCCAGTGAAAGATATGGAGGTAGCTCCGTGTCCTTGATGACGTCAGTGTAAGATATGTAGGTAGCTCCTTGTCCTGGATGAAGCCAGTGTAAGATATGGAGGAGACTCCGTGTCCTGGATAAAGCCAGTGTAAGATATGGAGGTAGTTCACTGTCCTGGATAAAGCCAGTGTAAGATATGGAGGTAGTTCACTGTCCTGGATAAAGCCAGTGTAAGATATTGAGGTAGTTAACTGTCCAGGATGAAGCCAGTGTAAGATATGGAGGTAGCTCCGTGTACTGTATAAAGCAGGTGTAAGATATGGAGGTAGTTCACTGTCCTGGATAAAGCCAGTGTAAGATATGGAGGTAGTTCACTGTCCTGGATAAAGCCAGTGTAAGATATGGACGTAGCTCCGTGTCCAGGATAAAGCCAGTGTAAGATATGGAGGTAGCTCCGTGTCCTGGATATAGCCAGTGTAAGATATGGAGGTAGCTCCGTGTCCTGGATAAAGCCAGTGTAAGATATGGAGGTAGCTCCGTGTCCTGGATAAAGCCAGTGTAAGATATGGAGGTAGTTCACTGTCCTGGATAAAGGAGTGTGTGATACGGAGGTAGTTCCCTGTCCAGGATAAAGCCAGTGTAAGATATGGAGGTAGGTCACTGTCCTGGATAAAGCCAGTGTAAGATATGGAGGTAGTTCACTGTCCTATATAAAGCCAGTGTAAGATATGGAGGAGGCTCCGTGTCCTGGATAAAGCCAGTGTAAGATATGGAGGTAGTTCACTGTCCTGGATAAAGCCAGTGTAAGATATGGAGGAGGCTCCGTGTCCTGGATAAAGCCAGTGTAAGATATGGAGGTAGTTCACTGTCCTGGATAAAGCCAGTGTAAGATATGGAGGTAGTTCACTGTCGTGGATAAAGCCAGTGTAAGATATGGAGGTAGCTCCGTGTCCTGGATAAAGCCAGTGTAAGATATGGAGGTAGCTCGGTGTCCTGGATAAAGCCAGTGTAAGATATGGAGGTAGTTCACTGCCCCGGATAAAGCCTGTGTAAGATATGGAGGAGGCTCCGTGTCCTGGATAAAGCCAGTGGAAGATATGGAGGATGCTCCGCGTCCTGGATAAAGTCAGTGTAAGATATGGAGATAGCTCCGTGTCCTGGATAAAGTCAGTGTAAGATATGGAGGTCGTGCACTGTCCTGGATAAAGCCAGTGTAAGATATGGAGGTAGTTCACTGTCCTGGATAAAGCCTGTGTAAGATATGGAGGAGGCTCCGTGTCCTGGATAAAGCCCGTGTAAGATATGGAGGTAGTTCACTGCCCCGGATAAAGCCTGTGTAAGATATGGAGGAGGCTCCGTGTCCTGGATAAAGCGAGTGTAAGATATGGAGGATGCTCCGTGTCCTGGATAAAGTCAGTGTAAGATATGGAGATAGCTCCGTGTCCTGGATAAAGTCAGTGTAAGATATGGAGGTCGTGCACTGTCCTGGATAAAGCCAGTGTAAGATATGGAGGTCGTGCACTGTCCTGGATAAAGCCAGTGTAAGATATGGAGGAGGATCCGAATCCTGGACAAAGCCAGTGTAAGATATGGAGGAGGCTCCGTGTCCTGGATAAAATCAGTGTAAGATATGGAGGAGGCTCCGTGTCCTGGATAAAGCCAGTGTAAGATATGGAGGTAGTTCACTGCCCCGGATAAAGCCTGTGTAAGATATGGAGGAGGCTCCGTGTCCTGGATAAAGCGAGTGTAAGATATGGAGGATGCTCCGTGTCCTGGATAAAGTCAGTGTAAGATATGGAGATAGCTCCGTGTCCTGGATAAAGTCAGTGTAAGATATGGAGGTCGTGCACTGTCCTTGATAAAGCCAGTGTAAGATATGGAGGTCGTGCACTGTCCTGGATAAAGCCAGTGTAAGATATGGAGGAGGATCCGATTCCTGGACAAAGCCAGTGTAAGATATGGAGGAGGCTCCGTGTCCTGCATAAAATCAGTGTAAGATATGGAGGAGGCTCCGTGACCTGGATAAAGCGAGTGTAAGATATGGTGGTAGTTCACTGTCCTGGATAAAGCCAGTGTAAGATATGGAGGAGACTCCGTGTCCTGGATAAAGTCAGTGTAAGATATGGAGGAGGCTCCGTGTCCTGGACAAAGCCAGTGTAAGATATGGAGGAGGCTCCGTGTCCTGGATAAAGCGAGTGTAAGATATGGAGGTAGTTCACTGTCCTGGATAAAGCCAGTGTAAGATATGGAGGAGACTCCGTGTCCTGGATAAAGCCAGTGTAAGATATGGAGGAGACTCCGTGTCCTGGATAAAGCCAGTGTAAGATATGGTGGAGGCTCCGTGTCCTGGATAAAGTCAGTGTAAGATATGGAGGAGGCTCCGTGTCCTGGATAAAGCGAGTGTAAGATATGGAGGTAGTTCACTGTCCTGGATAAAGCCAGTGTAAGATTTGGAGGCGGCTCCGTGTCCTGGATAAAGACAGTGTAAGATATAGAGGACGCTCCGTGTCCGGGATAAAGCCAGTGTAAGATATGGAGGTAATTCACTGTCCTGGATAAAGCCAGTGTAAGATATGGAGGAGGCTCCGTGCCTGGATAAAACCAGTGTAAGATATGGAGGTAGTTCACTGTCCTGGATAAAGCCAGTGTAAGATATGGAGGAGGCTCCGTGTCCTGGATAAAGCCAGTGTAAGATTATGGTGGTAGTTCACTGTCCTGGATAAAGCCAGTGTAAGATATGGAGGTTGTTCACTGTCCTGTATAAAGCCAGTGTAAGATATGGAGGTAGTTCACTGTCATAGATAAAGCCAGCGTAAGATATGGAGGTAGCTCCGTGACCTGCATAAAGCCAGTGTACGATATGGAGGTAGCTCAGTGTCCTGGATAAAGCCAGTGTAAGATATGGAGGTAGTTCACTGTCCTGGATAAAGCCAGTGTAATATATGGAGGTAGTTCACTGTCCTGTATAAAGCCAGTGTAAGATATGGAGGTAGTTCACTGTCATGGATAAAGCCAGTGTAAGATATGGAGGTAGCTCCGTGTCCTGGATAAAGTCAGTGTAAGATATGGAGGTAGCTCCGTGTCCTGGATAAAGCCAGTGTAAGATATGGAGGAGCCTCCGTGTCCTGGATAAAGCCAGTGTAAGATATGGAGGAGGCTCCGTGTCCTGGATAAAGCCAGTGTAAGATATGGAGGAGGTTCCGTGTCCTGGATAAAGCCAGTGTAAGATATGGAGGAGCATCCGTGTCCTGGATAAAGCCAGTGTAAGATATGGAGGTAGCTCTGAGTCCTGGATAAAGCCAGTGTAAGATATGGAGGAGGCTCCGTTTCCTGGATAAAGCCAGTGTAAGATATGGAGGAGGCTCCGTGTCCTGGATAAAGCCAGTGTAAGATATGGAGGAGGCTCCGTGTCCTGGGAAAAGCCAGTGTAAGATATGGAGGTAGCTCTGAGTCCTGGATAAAGCCAGTGTAAGATATGGAGGAGGATCCGTGACCTGGGAAAAGCCAGTGTAAGATATGGAGGTAGCTCCGTGTCCTGGATTAAACCAGTGTAAGATATGGAGGAGGCTCCGTGTCCTCGATAAAGCCAGTGTAAGATATGGAGGTAGTTCACTGTCCTGGATAAAGCCAGTGTAAGATATGGAGGTAGTTCACTGTCCTGGATAAAGTCAGTGTAAGATATGGACGTAGCTGCGTGTCCAGGATAAAGCCAGTGTAAGATATGGAGGTAGTTCACTGTCCTGGATAAAGCCAGTGTATGATATGGAGGAGGCTCCATGTCCTGGATAAAGCCAGTGTAAGATATGGAGGAGGCTCCGTGTCCTGGATAAAGTCACTGTAAGATATGGAGGAGGCTCCGTGTCCTGGATAAAGCCAGTGTAAGATATGGAGGTAGTTCACTGTCCTGGATAAAGCCATTGTAAGATATGGAGGTAGTTCACTGTCCTGGACAAAGCCAGTGAAAGATATGGAGGTAGCTACGTGTCCTGGATGAAGTCAGCGTAAGATATGGAGGTAACCCCGTGTCCTGGATGAAGCCAGTGTAAGATATGGAGGTAGTTCACTGTCCTGGATAAAGCCAGTGTAAGTTTTGGAGGTAGTTCACTGTCCTGGATAATGCCAGTGTAAGATATGGAGGTAGTTCACTGTCCTGGATAAAGCCAGTGTAAGATATGGAGGTAGTTCACTGTCCTGGATAAAGCTAGTGTAAGATATGGAGGTAGCTCACTGTCCTGGATAAAGCCAGTGTAAGATATTGAGGTCGTTAACTGTCCAGGATGAAGCCAGTGTAAGATATTGAGGTAGTTCACTGTCCTGCATAAAGCCAGTGTAAGATATGGAGGTAGTTCGCTGTCCTGGATAAAGCCAGTGTAAGATATGGAGGTTGTTCACTATCCTGGATAAAGCCAGTGTAAGATATGGAGGTAGTTCGCTGTCCTGGATGAAACCAGTGTAAGATATGGAGGTAGTTCACTGTCCTGGATAAAGCCAGTGTAAGATATGGAGGTAGTTCGCTATCCTGGATAAAGCCAGAGTAAGATATGGAGGTAGTTCACTGTCCTGGATGAAGCCAGTGTAAGATATGGAGGTAGCTCACTGTCCTGGATAAAGCCAGTGTAAGATATGGAGGTAGTTCACTGTCCTGGATAAAGTCAGTGTAAGATATGGACGTAGCTCCGTGTCCAGGATAAAGCCAGTGTAAGATATGGAGGTAGCTCCGTGTCCTGGATATAGCCAGTGTAAGATATGGAGGTAGTTCACTGTCCTGGATAAAGGAGTGTATGATACGGAGGTAGTTCACTGTCCAGGATAAAGCCAGTGTAAGATATGGAGGTAGGTCACTGTCCTGGATAAAGCCAGTGTAAGATATGGAGGCAGTTCACTGTCCTGGATAAAGCCACTGTAAGATATGGAGGAGGCTCCGTGTCCTGGATAAAGCCAGTGTAAGATATGGAGGTAGTTCACTGTCCTGGATAAAGCCGGTGTAAGATATGGAGGAGACTCCGTGTCCTGGATAAAGCCAGTGTAAGATATGGAGGAGACTCCGTGTCCTGGATAAAGCCAGTGTAAGATATGGTGGAGGCTCCGTGTCCTGGATAAAGTCAGTGTAAGATATGGAGGAGGCTCCGTGTCCTGGATAAAGCGAGTGTAAGATATGGAGGTAGTTCACTGTCCTGGATAAAGCCAGTGTAAGATTTGGAGGCGGCTCCGTGTCCTGGATAAAGACAGTGTAAGATATGGAGGACGCTCCGTGTCCGGGATAAAGCCAGTGTAAGATATGGAGGTAATTCACTGTCCTGGATAAAGCCAGTGTAAGATATGGAGGAGGCTCCGTGCCTGGATAAAACCAGTGTAAGATATGGAGGTAGTTCACTGTCCTGGATAAAGCCAGTGTAAGATATGGAGGAGGCTCCGTGTCCTGGATAAAGCCAGTGTAAGATTATGGTGGTAGTTCACTGTCCTGGATAAAGCCAGTGTAAGATATGGAGGTTGTTCACTGTCCTGTATAAAGCCAGTGTAAGATATGGAGGTAGTTCACTGTCATAGATAAAGCCAGCGTAAGATATGGAGGTAGCTCCGTGACCTGCATAAAGCCAGTGTACGATATGGAGGTAGCTCAGTGTCCTGGATAAAGCCAGTGTAAGATATGGAGGTAGTTCACTGTCCTGGATAAAGCCAGTGTAAGATATGGAGGTAGTTCACTGTCCTGTATAAAGCCAGTGTAAGATATGGAGGTAGTTCACTGTCATGGATAAAGCCAGTGTAAGATATGGAGGTAGCTCCGTGTCCTGGATAAAGTCAGTGTAAGATATGGAGGTAGCTCCGTGTCCTGGATAAAGCCAGTGTAAGATATGGAGGAGCCTCCGTGTCCTGGATAAAGCCAGTGTAAGATATGGAGGAGGCTCCGTGTCCTGGATAAAGCCAGTGTAAGATATGGAGGAGGTTCCGTGTCCTGGATAAAGCCAGTGTAAGATATGGAGGAGCATCCGTGTCCTGGATAAAGTCAGTGTAAGATATGGACGTAGCTGCGTGTCCAGGATAAAGCCAGTGTAAGATATGGAGGTAGTTCACTGTCCTGGATAAAGCCAGTGTATGATATGGAGGAGGCACCATGTCCTGGATAAAGCCAGTGTAAGATATGGAGGAGGCTCCGTGTCCTGGATAAAGTCACTGTAAGATATGGAGGAGGCTCCGTGTCCTGGATAAAGCCAGTGTAAGATATGGAGGTAGTTCACTGTCCTGGATAAAGCCATTGTAAGATATGGAGGTAGTTCACTGTCCTGGACAAAGCCAGTGAAAGATATGGAGGTAGCTACGTGTCCTGAATGAAGTCAGCGTAAGATATGGAGGTAACCCCATGTCCTGGATGAAGCCAGTGTAAGATATGGAGGTAGTTCACTGTCCTGGATAAAGCCAGTGTAAGTTTTGGAGGTAGTTCACTGTCCTGGATAATGCCAGTGTAAGATATGGAGGTAGTTCACTGTCCTGGATAAAGCCAGTGTAAGATATGGAGGTAGTTCACTGTCCTGGATAAAGCTAGTGTAAGATATGGAGGTAGCTCACTGTCCTGGATAAAGCCAGTGTAAGATATTGAGGTCGTTAACTGTCCAGGATGAAGCCAGTGTAAGATATTGAGGTAGTTCACTGTCCTGCATAAAGCCAGTGTAAGATATGGAGGTAGTTCGCTGTCCTGGATAAAGCCAGTGTAAGATATGGAGGTTGTTCACTATCCTGGATAAAGCCAGTGTAAGATATGGAGGTAGTTCGCTGTCCTGGATGAAACCAGTGTAAGATATGGAGGTAGTTCACTGTCCTGGATAAAGCCAGTGTAAGATATGGAGGTAGTTCGCTATCCTGGATAAAGCCAGAGTAAGATATGGAGGTAGTTCACTGTCCTGGATGAAGCCAGTGTAAGATATGGAGGTCGCTCACTGTCCTGGATAAAGCCAGTGTAAGATATGGAGGTAGTTCACTGTCCTGGATAAAGTCAGTGTAAGATATGGACGTAGCTCCGTGTCCAGGATAAAGCCAGTGTAAGATATGGAGGTAGCTCCGTGTCCTGGATATAGCCAGTGTAAGATATGGAGGTAGTTCACTGTCCTGGATAAAGGAGTGTATGATACGGAGGTAGTTCACTGTCCAGGATAAAGCCAGTGTAAGATATGGAGGTAGGTCACTGTCCTGGATAAAGCCAGTGTAAGATATGGAGGCAGTTCACTGTCCTGGATAAAGCCACTGTAAGATATGGAGGAGGCTCCGTGTCCTGGATAAAGCCAGTGTAAGATATGGAGGTAGTTCACTGTCCTGGATAAAGCCGGTGTAAGATATGGAGGAGACTCCGTGTCCTGGATAAAGCCAGTGTAAGATATGGAGGAGACTCCGTGTCCTGGATAAAGCCAGTGTAAGATATGGTGGAGGCTCCGTGTCCTGGATAAAGTCAGTGTAAGATATGGAGGAGGCTCCGTGTCCTGGATAAAGCGAGTGTAAGATATGGAGGTAGTTCACTGTCCTGGATAAAGCCAGTGTAAGATTTGGAGGCGGCTCCGTGTCCTGGATAAAGACAGTGTAAGATATGGAGGACGCTCCGTGTCCGGGATAAAGCCAGTGTAAGATATGGAGGTAATTCACTGTCCTGGATAAAGCCAGTGTAAGATATGGAGGAGGCTCCGTGCCTGGATAAAACCAGTGTAAGATATGGAGGTAGTTCACTGTCCTGGATAAAGCCAGTGTAAGATATGGAGGAGGCTCCGTGTCCTGGATAAAGCCAGTGTAAGATTATGGTGGTAGTTCACTGTCCTGGATAAAGCCAGTGTAAGATATGGAGGTTGTTCACTGTCCTGTATAAAGCCAGTGTAAGATATGGAGGTAGTTCACTGTCATAGATAAAGCCAGCGTAAGATATGGAGGTAGCTCCGTGACCTGCATAAAGCCAGTGTACGATATGGAGGTAGCTCAGTGTCCTGGATAAAGCCAGTGTAAGATATGGAGGTAGTTCACTGTCCTGGATAAAGCCAGTGTAAGATATGGAGGTAGTTCACTGTCCTGTATAAAGCCAGTGTAAGATATGGAGGTAGTTCACTGTCATGGATAAAGCCAGTGTAAGATATGGAGGTAGCTCCGTGTCCTGGATAAAGTCAGTGTAAGATATGGAGGTAGCTCCGTGTCCTGGATAAAGCCAGTGTAAGATATGGAGGAGCCTCCGTGTCCTGGATAAAGCCAGTGTAAGATATGGAGGATGCTCCGTGTCCTGGATAAAGCCAGTGTAAGATATGGAGGAGGTTCCGTGTCCTGGATAAAGCCAGTGTAAGATATGGAGGAGCATCCGTGTCCTGGATAAAGCCAGTGTAAGATATGGAGGTAGCTCTGAGTCCTGGATAAAGCCAGTGTAAGATATGGAGGAGGCTCCGTTTCCTGGATAAAGCCAGTGTAAGATATGGAGGAGGCTCCGTGTCCTGGATAAAGCCAGTGTAAGATATGGAGGAGGCTCCGTGTCCTGGGAAAAGCCAGTGTAAGATATGGAGGTAGCTCTGAGTCCTGGATAAAGCCAGTGTAAGATATGGAGGAGGATCCGTGACCTGGGAAAAGCCAGTGTAAGATATGGAGGTAGCTCCGTGTCCTGGATTAAACCAGTGTAAGATATGGAGGAGGCTCCGTGTCCTCGATAAAGCCAGTGTAAGATATGGAGGTAGTTCACTGTCCTGGATAAAGCCAGTGTAAGATATGGAGGTAGTTCACTGTCCTGGATAAAGTCAGTGTAAGATATGGACGTAGCTGCGTGTCCAGGATAAAGCCAGTGTAAGATATGGAGGTAGTTCACTGTCCTGGATAAAGCCAGTGTATGATATGGAGGAGGCTCCATGTCCTGGATAAAGCCAGTGTAAGATATGGAGGAGGCTCCGTGTCCTGGATAAAGTCACTGTAAGATATGGAGGAGGCTCCGTGTCCTGGATAAAGCCAGTGTAAGATATGGAGGTAGTTCACTGTCCTGGATAAAGCCATTGTAAGATATGGAGGTAGTTCACTGTCCTGGACAAAGCCAGTGAAAGATATGGAGGTAGCTACGTGTCCTGGATGAAGTCAGCGTAAGATATGGAGGTAACCCCGTGTCCTGGATGAAGCCAGTGTAAGATATGGAGGTAGTTCACTGTCCTGGATAAAGCCAGTGTAAGTTTTGGAGGTAGTTCACTGTCCTGGATAATGCCAGTGTAAGATATGGAGGTAGTTCACTGTCCTGGATAAAGCCAGTGTAAGATATGGAGGTAGTTCACTGTCCTGGATAAAGCTAGTGTAAGATATGGAGGTAGCTCACTGTCCTGGATAAAGCCAGTGTAAGATATTGAGGTCGTTAACTGTCCAGGATGAAGCCAGTGTAAGATATTGAGGTAGTTCACTGTCCTGCATAAAGCCAGTGTAAGATATGGAGGTAGTTCGCTGTCCTGGATAAAGCCAGTGTAAGATATGGAGGTTGTTCACTATCCTGGATAAAGCCAGTGTAAGATATGGAGGTAGTTCGCTGTCCTGGATGAAACCAGTGTAAGATATGGAGGTAGTTCACTGTCCTGGATAAAGCCAGTGTAAGATATGGAGGTAGTTCGCTATCCTGGATAAAGCCAGAGTAAGATATGGAGGTAGTTCACTGTCCTGGATGAAGCCAGTGTAAGATATGGAGGTAGCTCACTGTCCTGGATAAAGCCAGTGTAAGATATGGAGGTAGTTCACTGTCCTGGATAAAGTCAGTGTAAGATATGGACGTAGCTCCGTGTCCAGGATAAAGCCAGTGTAAGATATGGAGGTAGCTCCGTGTCCTGGATATAGCCAGTGTAAGATATGGAGGTAGTTCACTGTCCTGGATAAAGGAGTGTATGATACGGAGGTAGTTCACTGTCCAGGATAAAGCCAGTGTAAGATATGGAGGTAGGTCACTGTCCTGGATAAAGCCAGTGTAAGATATGGAGGCAGTTCACTGTCCTGCATAAAGCCACTGTAAGATATGGAGGAGGCTCCGTGTCCTGGATAAAGCCAGTGTAAGATATGGAGGTAGTTCACTGTCCTGGATAAAGCCGGTGTAAGATATGGAGGAGACTCCGTGTCCTGGATAAAGCCAGTGTAAGATATGGAGGAGACTCCGTGTCCTGGATAAAGCCAGTGTAAGATATGGTGGAGGCTCCGTGTCCTGGATAAAGTCAGTGTAAGATATGGAGGAGGCTCCGTGTCCTGGATAAAGCGAGTGTAAGATATGGAGGTAGTTCACTGTCCTGGATAAAGCCAGTGTAAGATTTGGAGGCGGCTCCGTGTCCTGGATAAAGACAGTGTAAGATATGGAGGACGCTCCGTGTCCGGGATAAAGCCAGTGTAAGATATGGAGGTAATTCACTGTCCTGGATAAAGCCAGTGTAAGATATGGAGGAGGCTCCGTGCCTGGATAAAACCAGTGTAAGATATGGAGGTAGTTCACTGTCCTGGATAAAGCCAGTGTAAGATATGGAGGAGGCTCCGTGTCCTGGATAAAGCCAGTGTAAGATTATGGTGGTAGTTCACTGTCCTGGATAAAGCCAGTGTAAGATATGGAGGTTGTTCACTGTCCTGTATAAAGCCAGTGTAAGATATGGAGGTAGTTCACTGTCATAGATAAAGCCAGCGTAAGATATGGAGGTAGCTCCGTGACCTGCATAAAGCCAGTGTACGATATGGAGGTAGCTCAGTGTCCTGGATAAAGCCAGTGTAAGATATGGAGGTAGTTCACTGTCCTGGATAAAGCCAGTGTAAGATATGGAGGTAGTTCACTGTCCTGTATAAAGCCAGTGTAAGATATGGAGGTAGTTCACTGTCATGGATAAAGCCAGTGTAAGATATGGAGGTAGCTCCGTGTCCTGGATAAAGTCAGTGTAAGATATGGAGGTAGCTCCGTGTCCTGGATAAAGCCAGTGTAAGATATGGAGGAGCCTCCGTGTCCTGGATAAAGCCAGTGTAAGATATGGAGGAGGCTCCGTGTCCTGGATAAAGCCAGTGTAAGATATGGAGGAGGTTCCGTGTCCTGGATAAAGCCAGTGTAAGATATGGAGGAGCATCCGTGTCCTGGATAAAGTCAGTGTAAGATATGGACGTAGCTGCGTGTCCAGGATAAAGCCAGTGTAAGATATGGAGGTAGTTCACTGTCCTGGATAAAGCCAGTGTATGATATGGAGGAGGCACCATGTCCTGGATAAAGCCAGTGTAAGATATGGAGGAGGCTCCGTGTCCTGGATAAAGTCACTGTAAGATATGGAGGAGGCTCCGTGTCCTGGATAAAGCCAGTGTAAGATATGGAGGTAGTTCACTGTCCTGGATAAAGCCATTGTAAGATATGGAGGTAGTTCACTGTCCTGGACAAAGCCAGTGAAAGATATGGAGGTAGCTACGTGTCCTGAATGAAGTCAGCGTAAGATATGGAGGTAACCCCATGTCCTGGATGAAGCCAGTGTAAGATATGGAGGTAGTTCACTGTCCTGGATAAAGCCAGTGTAAGTTTTGGAGGTAGTTCACTGTCCTGGATAATGCCAGTGTAAGATATGGAGGTAGTTCACTGTCCTGGATAAAGCCAGTGTAAGATATGGAGGTAGTTCACTGTCCTGGATAAAGCTAATGTAAGATATGGAGGTAGCTCACTGTCCTGGATAAAGCCAGTGTAAGATATTGAGGTCGTTAACTGTCCAGGATGAAGCCAGTGTAAGATATTGAGGTAGTTCGCTGTCCTGGATGAAACCAGTGTAAGATATGGAGGTAGTTCACTGTCCTGGATAAAGCCAGTGTAAGATATGGAGGTAGTTCGCTATCCTGGATAAAGCCAGAGTAAGATATGGAGGTAGTTCACTGTCCTGGATGAAGCCAGTGTAAGATATGATGGTAGCTCACTGTCCTGGATAAAGCCAGTGTAAGATATGGAGGTAGTTCACTGTCCTGGATAAAGTCAGTGTAAGATATGGACGTCGCTCCGTGTCCAGGATAAAGCCAGTGTAAGATATGGAGGTAGCTCCGTGTCCTGGATATAGCCAGTGTAAGATATGGAGGTAGTTCACTGTCCTGGATAAAGGAGTGTATGATACGGAGGTAGTTCACTGTCCAGGATAAAGCCAGTGTAAGATATGGAGGTAGGTCACTGTCCTGGATAAAGCCAGTGTAAGATATGGAGGCAGTTCACTGTCCTGGATAAAGCCACTGTAAGATATGGAGGAGGCTCCGTGTCCTGGATAAAGCCAGTGTAAGATATGGAGGTAGTTCACTGTCCTGGATAAAGCCGGTGTAAGATATGGAGGAGACTCCGTGTCCTGGATAAAGCCAGTGTAAGATATGGAGGAGACTCCGTGTCCTGGATAAAGCCAGTGTAAGATATGGTGGAGGCTCCGTGTCCTGGATAAAGTCAGTGTAAGATATGGAGGAGGCTCCGTGTCCTGGATAAAGCGAGTGTAAGATATGGAGGTAGTTCACTGTCCTGGATAAAGCCAGTGTAAGATTTGGAGGCGGCTCCGTGTCCTGGATAAAGACAGTGTAAGATATGGAGGACGCTCCGTGTCCGGGATAAAGCCAGTGTAAGATATGGAGGTAATTCACTGTCCTGGATAAAGCCAGTGTAAGATATGGAGGAGGCTCCGTGCCTGGATAAAACCAGTGTAAGATATGGAGGTAGTTCACTGTCCTGGATAAAGCCAGTGTAAGATATGGAGGAGGCTCCGTGTCCTGGATAAAGCCAGTGTAAGATTATGGAGGTAGTTCACTGTCCTGGACAAAGCCAGTGAAAGATATGGAGGTAGCTACGTGTCCTGAATGAAGTCAGCGTAAGATATGGAGGTAACCCCATGTCCTGGATGAAGCCAGTGTAAGATATGGAGGTAGTTCACTGTCCTGGATAAAGCCAGTGTAAGTTTTGGAGGTAGTTCACTGTCCTGGATAATGCCAGTGTAAGATATGGAGGTAGTTCACTGTCCTGGATAAAGCCAGTGTAAGATATGGAGGTAGTTCACTGTCCTGGATAAAGCTAGTGTAAGATATGGAGGTAGCTCACTGTCCTGGATAAAGCCAGTGTAAGATATTGAGGTCGTTAACTGTCCAGGATGAAGCCAGTGTAAGATATTGAGGTAGTTCACTGTCCTGCATAAAGCCAGTGTAAGATATGGAGGTAGTTCGCTGTCCTGGATAAAGCCAGTGTAAGATATGGAGGTTGTTCACTATCCTGGATAAAGCCAGTGTAAGATATGGAGGTAGTTCGCTGTCCTGGATGAAACCAGTGTAAGATATGGAGGTAGTTCACTGTCCTGGATAAAGCCAGTGTAAGATATGGAGGTAGTTCGCTATCCTGGATAAAGCCAGAGTAAGATATGGAGGTAGTTCACTGTCCTGGATGAAGCCAGTGTAAGATATGATGGTAGCTCACTGTCCTGGATAAAGCCAGTGTAAGATATGGAGGTAGTTCACTGTCCTGGATAAAGTCAGTGTAAGATATGGACGTAGCTCCGTGTCCAGGATAAAGCCAGTGTAAGATATGGAGGTAGCTCCGTGTCCTGGATATAGCCAGTGTAAGATATGGAGGTAGTTCACTGTCCTGGATAAAGGAGTGTATGATACGGAGGTAGTTCACTGTCCAGGATAAAGCCAGTGTAAGATATGGAGGTAGGTCACTGTCCTGGATAAAGCCAGTGTAAGATATGGAGGCAGTTCACTGTCCTGGATAAAGCCACTGTAAGATATGGAGGAGGCTCCGTGTCCTGGATAAAGCCAGTGTAAGATATGGAGGTAGTTCACTGTCCTGGATAAAGCCGGTGTAAGATATGGAGGAGACTCCGTGTCCTGGATAAAGCCAGTGTAAGATATGGAGGAGGTTCCGTGTCCTGGATAAAGCCAGTGTAAGATATGGAGGAGCATCCGTGTCCTGGATAAAGTCAGTGTAAGATATGGACGTAGCTGCGTGTCCAGGATAAAGCCAGTGTAAGATATGGAGGTAGTTCACTGTCCTGGATAAAGCCAGTGTATGATATGGAGGAGGCACCATGTCCTGGATAAAGCCAGTGTAAGATATGGAGGAGGCTCCGTGTCCTGGATAAAGTCACTGTAAGATATGGAGGAGGCTCCGTGTCCTGGATAAAGCCAGTGTAAGATATGGAGGTAGTTCACTGTCCTGGATAAAGCCATTGTAAGATATGGAGGTAGTTCACTGTCCTGGACAAAGCCAGTGAAAGATATGGAGGTAGCTACGTGTCCTGAATGAAGTCAGCGTAAGATATGGAGGTAACCCCATGTCCTGGATGAAGCCAGTGTAAGATATGGAGGTAGTTCACTGTCCTGGATAAAGCCAGTGTAAGTTTTGGAGGTAGTTCACTGTCCTGGATAATGCCAGTGTAAGATATGGAGGTAGTTCACTGTCCTGGATAAAGCCAGTGTAAGATATGGAGGTAGTTCACTGTCCTGGATAAAGCTAATGTAAGATATGGAGGTAGCTCACTGTCCTGGATAAAGCCAGTGTAAGATATTGAGGTCGTTAACT
>NW_027309213.1:0-46397 GCF_047496885.1 Scyliorhinus torazame | reverse complement strand
CTCCCCTCCCTCTCGACGCGTCGCTCCCTCCCTCTCGCCGCGTCGCTCCCTCCCTCTCCCCGTCGCTCCCTCCCTCTCTCCCGTCGCTCCCTCCCTCTCCCGTCGCTCCCTCCCTCTCCCCGTCGCTCCCCTCCCTCTCCCCGTCGCTCCCTCCCTCTCCCCGTCGCTCCCTCCCTCTCGACGCGTCGCTCCCTCCCTCTCGACGCGTCGCTCCCTCCCTCTCCCCGTCGCTCCCTCCCTCTCCCCGTCGCTCCCTCCCTCTCGACGCGTCGCTCCCTCCCTCTCTCCGTCGCTCCCTCCCTCTCGACGCGTCGCTCCCTCCCTCTCGACGCGTCGCTCCCTCCCTCTCGACGCGTCGCTCCCTCCCTCTCGACGCGTCGCTCCCTCCCTCTCGACGCGTCGCTCCCTCCCTCTCTCCGTCGCTCCCTCCCTCTCTCCGTCACTCCCTCCCTCTCCGCCTCTCTCCCTCCCTCCCTCCTCTCCCGTGTCACTCCCTCCCTCTCGACGCGTCGCTCCCTCCCTCTCGACGCGTCGCTCCCTCCCTCTCGACGCGTCGCTCCCTCCCTCTCTCCGTCGCTCCCTCCCTCTCGACGCGTCGCTCCCTCCCTCTCTCCGTCGCTCCCTCCCTCTCTCCGTCGCTCCCTCCCTCTCGACGCGTCGCTCCCTCCCTCTCTCCGTCGCTCCCTCCCTCTCGACGCGTCGCTCCCTCCCTCTTGCCGTCACTCCCTCCCTCTCGACGCGTCGCTCCCTCCCTCTCTCCGTCACTCCCTCCCTCTCTCCGTCACTCCCTCCCCTCCGCCTCTCTCCCTCCCTCCCTCCCTCTCCGTGTCACTCCCTCCCTCTCGACGCGTCGCTCCCTCCCTCTCGACGCGTCGCTCCCTCCCTCTCGACGCGTCGCTCCCTCCCTCTCTCCGTCGCTCCCTCCCTCTCGACGCGTCGCTCCCTCCCTCTCTCCGTCGCTCCCTCCCTCTCCCCGTCGCTCCCTCCCTCTCTCCGTCGCTCCCTCCCTCTCTCCGTCGCTCCCTCCCTCTCGACGCGTCGCTCCCTCCCTCTCTCCGTCGCTCACTCCCTCTCGACGCGTCGCTCCCTCCCTCTCGACGCGTCGCTCCCTCCCTCTCTCCGTCGCTCCCTCCCTCTCTCCGTCGCTCCCTCCCTCCGCCTCTCTCCCTCCCTCCCTCCCTCTCCGTGTCACTCCCTCCCTCTCGACGCGTCGCTCCCTCCCTCTCGACGCGTCGCTCCCTCCCTCTCGACGCGTCGCTCCCTCCCTCTCTCCGTCGCTCCCCGTCGCTCCCTCCCTCTCCCCGTCGCTCCCTCCCTCTCTCCGTCGCTCCCTCCCTCTCTCCGTCGCTCCCTCCCTCTCGACGCGTCGCTCCCTCCCTCTCTCCGTCGCTCCCTCCCTCTCTCCGTCGCTCCCTCCCTCTCGACGCGTCGCTCCCTCCCTCTCTCCGTCGCTCACTCCCTCTCGACGCGTCGCTCCCTCCCTCCCTCCCTCTCTCCGTCACTCCCTCACGCCCAGACACTCCCTTCCTCTCTCCGTCACTCCCTCACTCCCGGTCACACCCTCCCTCTTGCCGTCACTCCCTCCCTCTCGCCGTCACTCCCTCCCTCTAGCCGTCACTACCTCCCTGTCGCCGTCACTCCCTGCCTCTCTCCGTCACTCCCTCCCTCTCTCCGTCACTCCCTCCCTCTCTCCGTCACTCCCTCCCTCTCTCCGTCACTCCCTCCCTCTCTCCGTCACTCCCTCCCTCTCTCCGTCACTCCCTCCCTCTCCCGTCCTCCCTCCCTCCGTCACTCCCTCCCTCTCCCCGTCACTCCCTCCCTCTCCCCGTCTCTCCCTCCCTCTCTCCGTCGCTCCCTCCCTCTCCCCGTCGCTCCCTCCCTCTCCCCGTCGCTCCCTCCCTCTCCCCGTCGCTCCCTCCCTCTCCCCGTCGCTCCCTCCCTCTCCCCGTCGCTCCCCCCTCCCCGTCGCTCCCTCCCTCTCCCCGTCGCTCCCTCCCTCTCCCCGTCGCTCCCTCCCTCTCGACGCGTCTCTCCCTCGCTCCCTCCCTCTCCCCGTCGCTCCCTCCCTCTCCCCGTCGCTCCCTCCCTCACCCCGTCGCTCCCTCCCTCTCCCCGTCGCTCCCTCCCTCTCCCCGTCGCTCCCTCCCTCTCGACGCGTCGCTCCCTCCCTCTCGACGCGTCGCTCCCTCCCTCTCGACGCGTCGCTCCCTCCCTCTCGACGCGTCGCTCCCTCCCTCTCCCCGTCGCTCCCTCCCTCTCCCCGTCGCTCCCTCCCTCTCCCCGTCGCTCCCTCCCTCTCCCCGTCGCTCCCTCCCTCTCCCCGTCGCTCCCTCCCTCTCGACGCGTCGCTCCCCTCCCTCTCGACGCGTCGCTCCCTCCCTCTCGACGCGTCGCTCCCTCCCTCTCGACGCGTCGCTCCCTCCCTCTCCCCGTCGCTCCCTCCCTCTCCCCGTCGCTCCCTCCCTCTCCCCGTCGCTCCCTCCCTCTCCCCGTCGCTCCCTCCCTCTCCCCGTCGCTCCCTCCCTCTCCCCGTCGCTCCCTCCCTCTCCCCGTCGCTCCCTCCCTCTCGACGCGTCGCTCCCTCCCTCTCGACGCGTCGCTCCCTCCCTCTCCCCGTCGCTCCCTCCCTCTCCCCGTCGCTCCCTCCCTCTCGACGCGTCGCTCCCTCCCTCTCTCCGTCGCTCCCTCCCTCTCGACGCGTCGCTCCCCTCCCTCTCGACGCGTCGCTCCCTCCCTCTCGACGCGTCGCTCCCTCCCTCTCGACGCGTCGCTCCCTCCCTCTCGACGCGTCGCTCCCTCCCTCTCGACGCGTCGCTCCCTCCCTCTCTCCGTCGCTCCCTCCCTCTCTCCGTCACTCCCTCCCTCCGCCTCTCTCCCTCCCTCCCTCCCTCTCCGTGTCACTCCCTCCCTCTCGACGCGTCGCTCCCTCCCTCTCGACGCGTCGCTCCCTCCCTCTCGACGCGTCGCTCCCTCCCTCTCTCCGTCGCTCCCTCCCTCTCGACGCGTCGCTCCCTCCCTCTCTCCGTCGCTCCCTCCCTCTCTCCGTCGCTCCCTCCCTCTCGACGCGTCGCTCCCTCCCTCTCTCCGTCGCTCCCTCCCTCTCGACGCGTCGCTCCCTCCCTCTCTCCGTCGCTCCCTCCCTCTCTCCGTCGCTCCCTCCCTCTCGACGCGTCGCTCCCTCCCTCTCTCCGTCGCTCACTCCCTCTCGACGCGTCGCTCCCTCCCTCTCGACGCGTCGCTCCCTCCCTCCCTCCCTCTCTCCGTCACTCCCTCACGCCCAGACACTCCCTTCCTCTCTCCGTCACTCCCTCACTCCCGGTCACACCCTCCCTCTTGCCGTCACTCCCTCCCTCTCGCCGTCACTCCCTCCCTCTAGCCGTCACTACCTCCCTGTCGCCGTCACTCCCTGCCTCTCTCCGTCACTCCCTCCCTCTCTCCGTCACTCCCTCCCTCTCTCCGTCACTCCCTCCCTCTCTCCGTCACTCCCTCCCTCTCTCCGTCACTCCCTCCCTCTCTCCGTCACTCCCTCCCTCTCCCCGTCACTCCCTCCCTCTCCCCGTCGCTCCCTCCCTCTCCCCGTCGCTCCCTCCCTCTCCCCGTCGCTCCCTCCCTCTCCCCGTCGCTCCCTCCCTCTCCCCGTCGCTCCCTCCCTCTCCCCGTCGCTCCCTCCCTCTCCCCGTCGCTCCCTCCCTCTCGACGCGTCTCTCCCTCGCTCCCTCCCTCTCCCCGTCGCTCCCTCCCTCTCCCCGTCACTCCCTCCCTCTCCCCGTCTCTCCCTCCCTGTCGCCGTCACTCCCTGCCTCTCTCCGTCACTCCCTCCCTCTCCCCGTCGCTCCCTCCCTCTCCCCGTCGCTCCCTCCCTCTCCCCGTCGCTCCCTCCCTCTCCCCGTCGCTCCCTCCCTCTCCCCGTCGCTCCCTCCCTCTCCCCGTCGCTCCCTCCCTCTCGACGCGTCGCTCCCTCCCTCTCGACGCGTCGCTCCCTCCCTCTCGACGCGTCGCTCCCTCCCTCTCGACGCGTCGCTCCCTCCCTCTCCCCGTCGCTCCCTCCCTCTCCCCGTCGCTCCCTCCCTCTCCCCGTCGCTCCCTCCCTCTCCCCGTCGCTCCCTCCCTCTCCCCGTCGCTCCCTCCCTCTCCCCGTCGCTCCCTCCCTCTCGACGCGTCGCTCCCTCCCTCTCGACGCGTCGCTCCCTCCCTCTCCCCGTCGCTCCCTCCCTCTCCCCGTCGCTCCCTCCCTCTCGACGCGTCGCTCCCTCCCTCTCTCCGTCGCTCCCTCCCTCTCGACGCGTCGCTCCCTCCCTCTCGACGCGTCGCTCCCTCCCTCTCGACGCGTCGCTCCCTCCCTCTCGACGCGTCGCTCCCTCCCTCTCGACGCGTCGCTCCCTCCCTCTCGACGCGTCGCTCCCTCCCTCTCTCCGTCGCTCCCTCCCTCTCTCCGTCACTCCCTCCCTCCGCCTCTCTCCCTCCCTCCCTCCCTCTCCGTGTCACTCCCTCCCTCTCGACGCGTCGCTCCCTCCCTCTCGACGCGTCGCTCCCTCCCTCTCGACGCGTCGCTCCCTCCCTCTCTCCGTCGCTCCCTCCCTCTCGACGCGTCGCTCCCTCCCTCTCTCCGTCGCTCCCTCCCTCTCTCCGTCGCTCCCTCCCTCTCGACGCGTCGCTCCCTCCCTCTCTCCGTCGCTCACTCCCTCTCGACGCGTCGCTCCCTCCCTCTCGACGCGTCGCTCCCTCCCTCTCGACGCGTCGCTCCCTCCCTCCCTCCCTCTCTCCGTCACTCCCTCACGCCCAGACACTCCCTTCCTCTCTCCGTCACTCCCTCACTCCCGGTCACACCCTCCCTCTTGCCGTCATTCCCTCCCTCTTGCCGTCATTCCCTCCCTCTCGCCGTCACTCCCTCCCTCTTGCCGTCACTCCCTCCCTCTCGCCGTCACTCCCTGCCTCTCTCCGTCGCTCCCTCCCTCTCTCCGTCACTCCCTCCCTCTCTCCGTCACTCCCTCCCTCTCTCCGTCACTCCCTCCCTCTCTCCGGCACTCCCTCCCTCTCTCCGGCACTCCCTTCCTCTCCCCGTCACTCCCTCCCTCTCCCCGTCACTCCCTCCCTCTCCCCGTCTCTCCCTCCCTCTCTCCGTCGCTCCCTCCCTCTCCCCGTCGCTCCCTCCCTCTCCCCGTCGCTCCCTCCCTCTCCCCGTCGCTCCCTCCCTCTCCCCGTCGCTCCCTCCCTCTCCCCGTCGCTCCCTCCCTCTCCCCGTCGCTCCCTCCCTCTCCCCGTCGCTCCCTCCCTCTCCCCGTCGCTCCATCCCTCTCCCCGTCGCTCCCTCCCTCTCCCCGTCGCTCCCTCCCTCTCTCCGTCACTCCCTCCCTCTCTCCGTCACTCCCTCGCTCTCTCCGTCACTCCCTCCCTCTCTCCGTCACTCCCTCCCTCTCGACGCGTCACTCCCTCCCTCCCCTTCACTCCCTCCCTCTCTCCGTCACACCCTCCCTCTCTCCGTCACACCCTCCCTCTCTCCGTCACTCCCTCCCTCTCTCCGTCACTCCCTCCCTCTCTCCGTCACTCCCTCCCTCTCGACGCGTCTCTCCCTCCCTCCCCTTCACTCCCTCCCTCTCTCCGTCACTCACTCCCTCCGTCACACCCTCCCTCTCTCCGTCACTCACTCCCTCCGTCACACCCTCCCTCTCTCCGACACTCCCTCCCTCCGCCTCTCTCCCTCCCCCTCTCCGTCACTCCCTCCCCCTCTCCGTCACTCCCTCCCCCTCTCCGTCACTCCCTCCCCCTCTCCGTCACTCCCTCCCCCTCTCCGTCACTCCCTCCCCCTCTCCGTCACTCCCTCCCCCTCTCCGTCACTCCCTCCCTCTCTCCGTCACTCCCTCCCTCTCTCCGTCACTCCCTCCCTCTCTCCGTCCTTCCCTCCATCTCTCCGTCGCTCCCTCCCTCTCTCCGTCGCTCCCTCCCTCTCCCCGTCGCTCCCTCCCTCTCCCCGTCGCTCCCTCCCTCTCCCCGTCGCTCCCTCCCTCTCCCCGTCGCTCCCTCCCTCTCCCCGTCGCTCCCTCCCTCTCCCCGTCGCTCCCTCCCTCTCTCCGTCGCTCCCTCCCTCTCCCCGTCGCTCCCTCCCTCTCCCCGTCGCTCCCTCCCTCTCCCCGTCGCTCCCTCCCTCTCCCCGTCGCTCCCTCCCTCTCCCCGTCGCTCCCTCCCTCTCCCCGTCGCTCCCTCCCTCTCTCCGTCGCTCCCTCCCTCTCCCCGTCGCTCCCTCCCTCTCGACGCGTCGCTCCCTCCCTCTCGACGCGTCGCTCCCTCCCTCTCGACGCGTCGCTTCCTCCCTCTCGACGCGTCGCTCCCTCCCTCTCCCCGTCGCTCCCTCCCTCTCCCCGTCGCTCCCTCCCTCTCCCCGTCGCTCCCTCCCTCTCCCCGTCGCTCCCTCCCTCTCCCCGTCACCCCCTCCCTCTCTCCGTCACTCCCTGCCTCTCTCCGTCACTCCCTCACTCCCAGTCACTCCCTCCCTCTCTCCGTCACTCCCTCACTCCCGGTCACTCCCTCCCTCTCTCCGTCACTCCCTCCCTCTCTCCGTCACTCCCTCCCTTTCTCCGTCACTCCCTCCCTCTCTCCGTCACTCCCTCCCTCTCTCCGTCACTCCCTCCCTCTCTCTGTCACTCCCTCCCTCCATTCGTCACTCCCCCCGTCTCTACGCGTCTCTCCCTCCCTCCCAGTCACTCCCTCCCTCTCCGACACTCCCTCCCTCTCTCCGTCTCTCCCTCCCTCCCCTTCACTCCCTCCCTCTCTCCCTCCCCTTCACTCCCTCCCTCTCTCCGTCACTCACTCCCTCCCTCTCTCCGTCACTCCCTCCCTCCCTCCGCCTCTCTCCCTCCCCCTCTCCGTCACTCCCTCCCTCTCTCCGTCACTCCCTCCCTCTCTCCGTCACTCCCTCCCTCTCTCCGTCACTCCCTACCTCTCTCCGTCACTCCCTCCCTCTCTCCGTCACTCCCTCCCTCTCTCTGTCACTCCCTCCCTCCATTCGTCACTCCCCCCGTCTCTACGCGTCTCTCCCTCCCTCCCAGTCACTCCCTCCCTCTCCGTCACTCCCTCCCTCTCTCCGTCTCTCCCTCCCTCCCCTTCACTCCCTCCCTCTCTCCGTCACTCACTCCCTCCCTCTCTTCGTCACTCCCTCCCTCCTCTCCGTCACTCCCTCCTTCTCTCGGTCACTCCCTCCCTCTCTCGGTCACTCCCTCCCTCTCTCGGTCACTCCCTCCCTCTCTCCGTCGCTCCCTCCCTCTCTCCGTCGCTCCCTCCCTCTGTCGTTCCCTCCCTCTCTCCGTCGCTCCCTCCCACCCCGTCACTCCCTCCCTCTCTCCGTCACACCCTCCCTCTCCCCGTCACTCCCTCCCTCTCCCCGTCACTCCCTCCCTCCCTCCGTCACTCCCTCCCTCTCCCGGTCACTCCCTCCCTCTCCCCGTCACTCCCTCCCTCTCCCCGTCACTCCCTCCCTCTCCCCGTCACTCCCCCCCTCTCTCCGTCACTCCCTCGCTCTCGCCGTCGCTCCCTCCCTCTCTCCGTCGCTCCCTCCCTCTCTCCGTCGCTCCCTCCCTCTCTCCGTCGCTCCCTCCCTCTCTCCGTCGCTCCCTCCCTCTCTCCGTCGCTCACTCCCTCTCTCCGTCGCTCACTCCCTCTCTCCGTCGCTCCCTCCCTCTCTCCGTCGCTCCCTCCCTCTCTCCGTCGCTCCCTCCCTCTCTCCGTCGCTCCCTCACTCCCTCCCTCTCTCCGTCACTCCCTCCCTCTCTCCGTCACTCCCTCCCTCTCTACGCGTCTCTCCCTCCCTCTCTACACGTCTCTCCCTCCCTCTCTACGCGTTTCTCCCTCCCTCTACGCGTCTCTCCCTCCCTCTCTACGCGTCTCTCCCTCCCTCTCTACGCGTCTCTCCCTCCCTCCCAGTCACTCCCTCCCTCTCTCCGTCACTCCCTCCCTCTCTCCGTCACTCCCTCCCTCTCTCCGTCACTCCCTCCCTCTCTCCGTCACTCCCTCCCTCTCTCCGTCACTCCCTCCCTCTCTCCGTCACTCCCTCCCTCTCTCCGTCACTCCCTCCCTCTCTCCGTCACTCCCTCCCTCTCTCCGTCACTCCCTCCCTCTCTCCGTCACTCCCTCCCTCTCTCCGTCACTCCCTCCCTCTCCCCGTCACTCCCTCCCTCTCCCCGTCACTCCCTTCCTCTCTCCGTCACTCCCTCCCTCTTTCCGTCACTCCCTCCCTCTCGACGCGTCTCCCCCTCCCTCCCCTTCACTCCCTCCCTCTCTCCGTCACTCACTCCCTCCCTCTCTCCGTCACTCCCTCCCTCCCTCTGCCTCTCTCCCTCCCCCTCTCCGTCACTCCCTCCCTCTCTCCGTCACTCCCTCCCTCTCTCCGTCACTCCCTCCCTCTCTCCGTCACTCCCTCCCTCTCTCCGTCACTCCCTCCCTCTCTCCGTCACTCCCTCCCTCTCTCCGTCACTCCCTCCCTCTCTCCGTCACTCCCTCCCTCTCTCCGTCCCTCCCTCCCTCTCTCCGTCACTCCCTCCCTCTCTCCGTCACTCCCTTCCTCTCTCCGTCACTCCCTTCCTCTCTCCGTCACTCCCTCCCTCTCTCCGTCACTCCCTCCTTCTCTCCGTCACTCCCTTCCTCTCTCCGTCACTCCCTCCCTCTTTCCGTCACTCCCTCCCTCTCGACGCGTCTCTCCCTCCCTCCCCTTCACTCCCTCACTCTCTCCGTCACTCACTCCCTCCCTCTCTCCGTCACTCCCTCCCTCCCTCCGCCTCTCTCCCTCCCCCTCTCCGTCACTCCCTCCCTCTCTCCCTCCCTCTCTCCGTCACTCCCTACCTCTCTCAGTCACTCCCTCCCTCTCTCCGTCGCTCCCTCCGTCTCTCCGTCGCTCCCTCTCTCCGTCACTCCCTCCCTCTCTCCGTCTCACCCTCCCTCCCCGTCACACCCTCCCTCTCTCCGTCACACCCTCCCTCTCTCCGTCACTCCCTCCCTCTCTCCGACACTCCTTCCCTCTCTACGCATCTCTCCCTCCCTCTCTCCGTCACTCCCTCCCTCTCTCCGTCACTCCCTCCCTCTCTCCGTCACTCCCTCCCTCTCTCCGTCACTCCCTCCCTCTCTCCGTCACTCCCTCCCTCTCTCCGTCACTCCCTCCCTCTCTCCGACACTCCTTCCATCTCTAAGCATCTCTCCCTCCATCTCCCCGTCACTCCCTCCCTCTCTCCGTCACTCCCTCCCTCTCTCCGTCACTCCCTCCCTCTCCCTGTCACTCCCTCCCTCTCCCCGTCACTCCCTCCCTCTCTCCGTCACTCCCTCCCTCTCCCGGTCACTCCCTCCCTCTCCCGGTCACTCCCTCCCTCTCCCAGTCACTCCCTCCCTCTCCCCGTCACTCCCTCCCTCTCCCCGTCACTCCCTCCCTCTCCCCGTCACTCCCTCCCTCTCCCCGTCACTCCCTCCCTCTCCCCGTCACTCCCTCCCTCTCCCCGTCACTCCCTCCCTCTCCCCGTCACTCCCTCCCTCTCCCAGTCACTCCCTCCCTCTCTCCGTCACTCCCTCGCTCTCGCCATCTCTCCCTCGCTCTCTCCGTCGCTCCCTCCCTCTCTCCGTCGCTCCCTCCCTCCCTCCGTCACTCTCTCCCTCTCTCCGTCTCTCCGTCACTCCCTCCCTCTCTCCGTCACTCCCTCCCTCTCTACGCGTCTCTCCCTCCCTCTCTACGCGTCTCTCCCTCCCTCCCAGTCACTCCCTCCCACTCAGTCACTATCTCCCTCTCTCCGTCACTCCCTCCCTCTCTCCGTCACTCCCTCCCTCTCTCCGTCACACCCTCCCTCTCTCCGTCACTCCCTCCCTCTCTCCGTCACTCCCTCCCTCTCTCCGTCACTCCCTCCCTCTCTCCGTCACTCCCTCCCTCTCTCCGTCACTCCCTCCCTCTCTCCGTCACTCCCTCCCTCTCTCCGTCACTCCCTCCCTCTCTCCGTCACTCCCTCCCTCTCTCCGTCACTCCCTCCCTCTCTCCGTCACTCCCTCCCTCTCTCCGTCACTCCCTTCCTCTCTCCGTCACTCCCTCCCTCTTTCCGTCACTCCCTCCCTCTCGACGCGTCTCTCCCTCCCTCCCCTTCACTCCCTCACTCTCTCCGTCACTCACTCCCTCCCTCTCTCCGTCACTCCCTCCCTCCCTCCGCCTCTCTCCCTCCCCCTCTCTGTCACTCCCTCCCTCTCTCCCTCCCTCTCTCCGTCACTCCCTACCTCTCTCAGTCACTCCCTCCCTCTCTCCGTCGCTCCCTCCGTCTCTCCGTCGCTCCCTCTCTCCGTCACTCCCTCCCTCTCTCCGACACTCCTTCCATCTCTAAGCATCTCTCCCTCCATCTCCCCGTCACTCCCTCCCTCTCTCCGTCACTCCCTCCCTCTCTCCGTCACTCCCTCCCTCTCCCTGTCACTCCCTCCCTCTCCCCGTCACTCCCTCCCTCTCTCCGTCACTCCCTCCCTCTCCCGGTCACTCCCTCCCTCTCCCGGTCACTCCCTCCCTCTCCCAGTCACTCCCTCCCTCTCCCCGTCACTCCCTCCCTCTCCCCGTCACTCCCTCCCTCTCCCCGTCACTCCCTCCCTCTCCCCGTCACTCCCTCCCTCTCCCCGTCACTCCCTCCCTCTCCCCGTCACTCCCTCCCTCTCCCAGTCACTCCCTCCCTCTCTCCGTCACTCCCTCGCTCTCGCCGTCTCTCCCTCGCTCTCTCCGTCGCTCCCTCCCTCTCTCCGTCGCTCCCTCCCTCCCTCCGTCACTCTCTCCCTCTCTCCGTCTCTCCGTCACTCCCTCCCTCTCTCCGTCACTCCCTCCCTCTCTACGCGTCTCTCCCTCCCTCTCTACGCGTCTCTCCCTCCCTCCCAGTCACTCCCTCCCACTCAGTCACTATCTCCCTCTCTCCGTCACTCCCTCCCTCTCTCCGTCACTCCCTCCCTCTCTCCGTCACACCCTCCCTCTCTCCGTCACTCCCTCCCTCTCTCCGTCACTCCCTCCCTCTCTCCGTCACTCCCTCCCTCTCTCCGTCACTCCCTCCCTCTCTCCGTCACTCCCTCCCTCTCTCCGTCACTCCCTCCCTCTCTCCGTCACTCCCTCCCTCTCTCCGTCACTCCCTTCCTCTCTCCGTCACTCCCTCCCTCTCTCCGTCACTCCCTCCTTCTCTCCGTCACTCCCTTCCTCTCTCCGTCACTCCCTCCCTCTTTCCGTCACTCCCTCCCTCTCGACGCGTCTCTCCCTCCCTCCCCTTCACTCCCTCACTCTCTCCGTCACTCACTCCCTCCCTCTCTCCGTCACTCCCTCCCTCCCTCCGCCTCTCTCCCTCCCCCTCTCTGTCACTCCCTCCCTCTCTCCCTCCCTCTCTCCGTCACTCCCTACCTCTCTCAGTCACTCCCTCCCTCTCTCCGTCGCTCCCTCCCTCTCTCCGTCGCTCCCTCTCTCCGTCACTCCCTCCCTCTCTCCGTCTCACCCTCCCTCCCCGTCACACCCTCCCTCTCTCCGTCACACCCTCCCTCTCTCCGTCACTCCCTCCCTCTCTCCGACACTCCTTCCCTCTCTACGCATCTCTCCCTCCCTCTCTCCGTCACTCCCTCCCTCTCTCCGTCACTCCCTCCCTCTCTCCGTCACTCCCTCCCTCTCTCCGTCACTCCCTCCCTCTCTCCGTCACTCCCTCCCTCTCTCCGTCACTCCCTCCCTCTCTCCGTCACTCCCTTCCTCTCTCCGTCACTCCCTCCCTCTCTCCGACACTCCTTCCATCTCTAAGCATCTCTCCCTCCATCTCTCCGTCACTCCCTCCCTCTCTCCGTCACTCCCTCCCTCTCTCCGTCACTCCCTCCCTCTCCCCGTCACTCCCTCCCTCTCCCCGTCACTCCCTCCCTCTCCCCGTCACTCACTCCCTCTCTCCGTCACTCCCTCCCTCGCCCGGTCACTCCCTCCCTCTCCCAGTCACTCCCTCCCTCTCCCCGTCACTCCCTCCCTCTCCCCGTCACTCCCTCCCTCTCCCCGTCACTCCCTCCCTCTCCCCGTCACTCCCTCCCTCTCCCCGTCACTCCCTCCCTCTCCCCGTCACTCCCTCCCTCTCCCCGTCACTCCCTCCCTCTCCCCGTCACTCCCTCCCTCTCCCAGTCACTCCCTCCCTCTCTCCGTCACTCCCTCGCTCTCGCCGTCTCTCCCTCGCTCTCTCCGTCGCTCCCTCCCTCTCTCCGTCGCTCCCTCCCTCCCTCCGTCGCTCCCTCCCTCCCTCCGTCACTCTCTCCCTCTCTCCGTCTCTCCGTCACTCCCTCCCTCTCTCCGTCACTCCCTCCCTCTCTACGCGTCTCTCCCTCCCTCTCTACGCGTCTCTCCCTCCCTCTCTACGCGTCTCTCCCTCCCTGCCAGTCACTCCCTCCCACTCAGTCACTACCTCCCTCTCTCCGTCACTCCCTCCCTCTCTCCGTCACTCCCTCCCTCTCTCCGTCACTCCCTCCCTCTCTCCGTCACTCCCTCCCTCTCTCCGTCACTCCCTCCCTCTCTCCGTCACTCCCTCCCTCTCTCCGTCACTCCCTCCCTCTCTCCGTCACTCCCTCCCTCTCTCCGTCACTCCCTCCCTCTCTCCGTCACTCCCTCCCTCTCTCCGTCACTCCCTCCCTCTCTCCGTCACTCCCTCCCTCTCTTCCTCACTCCCTCCCTCTCTCCGTCACTCCCTCCCTCTCTCCGTCTCTCTGTCACTACCTCCCTCTCCCCGTCACTCCCTCCCTCTCCCCGTCACTCCCTCCCTCTCCCTGTCACTCCCTCCCTCTCCCTGTCACTCCCTCCCTCTCCCAGTCACTCCCTCCCTCTCTCCGTCACTCCCTCGCTCTCGCCGTCTCTCCCTCGCTCTCTCCGTCGCTCCCTCCCTCTCTCCGTCGCTCCCTCCCTCCCTCCGTCACTCTCTCCCTCTCTCCGTCTCTCCGTCACTCCCTCCCTCTCTCCGTCACTCCCTCCCTCTCTACGCGTCTCTCCCTCCCTCTCTACGCGTCTCTCCCTCCCTCCCAGTCACTCCCTCCCACTCAGTCACTCCCTCCCTCTCTCCGTCACTCCCTCCCTCTCTCCGTCACTCCCTCCCTCTCTCCGTCACTCCCTCCCTCTCTCCGTCACTCCCTCCCTCTCTCCGTCACTCCCTCCCTCTCTCCGTCACTCCCTCCCTCTCTCCGTCACTCCCTCCCTCTCTCCGTCACTCCCTCCCTCTCTCCGTCACTCCCTCCCTCTCTCCGTCACTCCCTCCCTCTCTCCGTCACTCCCTCCCTCTCTCCGTCACTCCCTCCCTCTCTCCGTCACTCCCTCCCTCTCTCCGTCACTCCCTCCCTCTCTCCGTCTCTCTGTCACTCCCTCCCTCTCTCCGTCACTCCCTCGCTCTCGCCGTCTCTCCCTCGCTCTCTCCGTCGCTCCCTCCCTCTCTCCGTCGCTCCCTCCGTCACTCTCTCCCTCTCTCCGTCTCTCCGTCACTCCCTCCCTCTCTCCGTCACTCCCTCCCTCTCTACGCGTCTCTCCCTCCCTCTCTACGCGTCTCTCACTCCCTCTCTACGCGTCTCTCCCTCCCTCTCTACGCGTCTTTCCCTCCCTCCCAGTCATTCCCTCCCTCTCTCCGTCACTCCCTCGCTCTCTCCGTCGCTCCCTCCCTCCCCGTCGCTCCCTCCCTCCCCGTCACTCCCTCCCTCCCCGTCACTCCCTCCCTCTCTCCGTCACTCCCTCCCTCTCTCCGTCACTCCCTCCCTCTCTCCGTCACTCCCTCCCTCTCTCCGTCACTCCCTCCCTCTCCCGGTCACTCCCTCCATCTCCCGGTCACTCCCTCCCTCTCCCCGTCACTCCCTCCCTCTCCCCGTCACTCCCTCCCTCTCCCCGTCACTCCCTCCCTCTCCCCGTCACTCCCTCCCTCTCCCCGTCACTCCCTCCCTCTCCCCGTCACTCCCTCCCTCTCCCCGTCACTCCCTCCCTCTCCCCGTCACTCCCTCCCTCTCCCTGTCACTCCCTTCCTCTCTCCGTCACTCCCTCCCTCTTTCCGTCACTCCCTCCCTCTCGACGCGTCTCCCCCTCCCTCCCCTTCACTCCCTCCCTCTCTCCGTCACTCACTCCCTCCCTCTCTCCGTCACTCCCTCCCTCCCTCCGCCTCTCTCCCTCCCCCTCTCCGTCACTCCCTCCCTCTCTCCGTCTCTCCCTCCCTCCCCTTCACTCCCTCCCTCTCTCCGTAACTCACTCCCTCCCTCTCTCCGTCACTCGCTCCCTCCCTCCGCCTCTCTCCCTCCCCCTCTCCGTCACTCCCTCCCTCTCTCCGTCACTCACCCCCTCTCTTCGTCACTCCCTCCCTCCTCTCCGTCACTCCCTCCCTCTCTCGGTCACTCACTCCCTCTCTCGGTCACTCCCTCCCTCTCTCCGTCACTCCCTCCCTCCCTCCGTCACTCCCTCCCTCCCTCCGTCACTCCCTCCCTCTCTCTGTCGCTCCCTCCCTCTCTCCGTCGCTCCCTCCCTCTCTCCGTCGCTCCCTCACTCTCTCTGTCGCTCCCTCCCTCTCTCCGTCACTCCCTCCCTCTCGACGGGTCTCTCCCTCCCTCTCGACGCGTCTCTCCCTCCCTCTCTCCGTCTCTCCCTCCCTCTCGACGCGTCTCTCCCTCCCTCCCCGTCACTCCCTCCCTCTCTCCGCCACTCCCTCGCTCTCTCTGACACTCCCTCCCTCTCTCCGTCACTCTCTCCCTCCGCCTCTCTCTCTCCCTCCCTTCCTCTCCCCGTCGCTCCCTCCCTCTCCGCGTCTCTCCCTCTCTCTCTGTCACCCCCTCCCTCTCTCCGTCACTCCCTCCCTCTCTCCGTCACTCCCTCACTCCCAGTCACTCCCTCCCTCTCTCCGTCACTCCCTCACTCCCGGTCACTCCCTCCCTCTCTCCGTCACTCCCTCCCTCTCTCCGTCACTCCCTCCCTTTCTCCGTCACTCCCTCCCTCTCTCCGTCACTCCCTCCCTCTCTCCGTCACTCCCTCCCTCTCTCTGTCACTCCCTCCCTCCATTCGTCACTCCCCCCGTCTCTACGCGTCTCTCCCTCCCTCCCAGTCACTGCCTCCCTCTCCGACACTCCCTCCCTCTCTCCGTCTCTCCCTCCCTCCCCTTCACTCCCTCCCTCTCTCCCTCCCCTTCACTCCCTCCCTCTCTCCGTCACTCACTCCCTCCCTCTCTCCGTCACTCCCTCCCTCCCTCCGCCTCTCTCCCTCCCCCTCTCCGTCACTCCCTCCCTCTCTCCGTCACTCCCTCCCTCTCTCCGTCACTCCCTCCCTCTCTCCGTCACTCCCTACCTCTCTCCGTCACTCCCTCCCTCTCTCCGTCACTCCCTCCCTCTCTCTGTCACTCCCTCCCTCCATTCGTCACTCCCCCCGTCTCTACGCGTCTCTCCCTCCCTCCCAGTCACTCCCTCCCTCTCCGTCACTCCCTCCCTCTCTCCGTCTCTCCCTCCCTCCCCTTCACTCCCTCCCTCTCTCCGTCACTCACTCCCTCCCTCTCTTCGTCACTCCCTCCCTCCTCTCCGTCACTCCCTCCTTCTCTCGGTCACTCCCTCCCTCTCTCGGTCACTCCCTCCCTCTCTCCGTCGCTCCCTCCCTCTCTCCGTCGCTCCCTCCCTCTCTCCGTCGCTCCCTCCCTCTCTCCGTCGCTCCCTCCCTCTCTCCGTCGCTTCCTCCCTCCCTCCGTCGCTCCCTCCCTCTCTCCGTCGCTCCCTCCCTCTCTCCGTCGCTCCCTCCCTCTCTCCGTCGCTCCCTCCCTCTCTCCGTCGCTCCCTCCCTCTCTCCGTCGCTCCCTCCCTCTCTCCCTCGCTCCCTCCCTCTCTCCGTCGCTCCCTCCCTCTCTCCGTCGCTCCATCCCTCCGTCGCTCCGTCACTCCCTCCCTCTCTACGCGTCTCTCCCTCCCTCTCTACGCGTCTCTCCCTCCGTCTCTACGCGTCTCTCCCTCCCTCTCTACGCGTCTCTCCCTCCCTCTCTACGCGTCTCTCCCTCCCTCTCTACGCGTCTCTCCCTCCCTCTCTACGCGTCTCTCCCTCCCTCCCAGTCACTCCCTCCCTCCCAGTCACTCCCTCCCTCCCAGTCACTCCCTCCCTCCCACCGTCACTCCCTCCCTCTCTCCGTCACTCCCTCCCTCTCTCCGTCACTCCCTCCCTCTCTCCGTCACTCCCTCCCTCTCTCCGTCACTCCCTCCCTCTCTCCGTCACTCCCTCCCTCTCTCCGTCACTCCCTCCCTCTCTCCGTCACTCCCTCCCTCTCTCCGTCTCTCCGTCACTCCCTCCCTCTCTCCGTCACTCCCTCCCTCTCTCCGTCACTCCCTCCCTCTCTCCGTCTCTCCCTCCCTCTCTCCGTCACTCCCTCCCTCACTCCGTCACTCCCTCCCTCTCTCCGTCACTCCCTCGCTCTCTCCGTCGCTCCCTCCCTCCCCGTCACTCCCTCCCTCCCCGTCACTCCCTCCCTCCCCGTCACTCCCTCCGTCCCCGTCATTCCCTCCCTCCCCGTCACTCCCTCCCTCCCCGTCACTCCCTCCCTCTCGCCATCACACCCTCCCTCTCTCCGTCACTCCCTCCCTCTCTCCGTCACTCCCTCCCTCTGTCCGTCACTCCATCCCTCTGTCCGTCACTCCATCCCTCTCTCCGTCACTCCCTCCCTCTCTCCGTCACTCCCTCCCTCTCTCCGTCTCTCCGTCACTCCCTCCCTCTCTCCGTCACTCCCTCCCTCTCTCCGTCACTCCCTCCCTCTCTCCGTCACTCCCTCCCTCTCTAGGCGTCTCTCCCTCCCTCTCTACGCGTCTCTCCCTCCCTCTCTACGCGTCTCTCCCTCCCTCCCAGTCACTCCCTCCCTCTCTCCGTCACTCCCTCACTCTCTCCGTCGCTCCCTCCCTCCCCGTCACTCCCTCCCTCCCCGTCACTCCCTCCCTCCCCGTAACTCCCTCCCTCCCCGTCACTCCCTCCCTCCCCGTCACTCCCTCCCTCCCCGTCACACCCTCCCTCTCTCCGTCACTCCCTCCCTCTCTCCGACACTCCTTCCCTCTCTACGCATCTCTCCTTCCCTCTCTCCGTCACTCCCTCCCTCTCTCCGTCACTCCCTCCCTCTCACCGTCACTCCCTCCCTCTCTCCGTCACTCCCTCCCTCTCCCCGTCACTCCCTCCCTCTCTCCGTCACTCCCTCCCTCTCTCCGTCACTCCCTCCCTCTCTCCGTCACTCCCTCCCTCTCTCCGTCACTCCCTCCCTCTCTCCGTCTCTCCCTCCCTCCCCGTCACTCCCTCCGTCTCAGTCTCCCCCTCCCTCTCTCCGTCACTCCTTCCCTCCGTCACTCCCTCCCCCTCTCCGTCACTCCCTCCCTTTCTCCGTCTCTCCTTCCCTCCCCTTCCCTCACTCTCTCCGTCACTCCCTCCCACTCTCCGTCACTCCATCCCTCTCCTCGTCACTCCCTCCCTCTCCTCGTCACTCCCTCCCTCTCCTCGTCACTCCCTCCCTCTCCCCGTTACTCCCTCCCTCTCCCCGTTACTCCCTCCCTCTCCCCGTTACTCCCTCCCTCTCCCCGTTACTCCCTCCCTCTCTCCGTCGCTCCCTCCCTCCCTCCGTCGCTCCCTCCCTCCCTCCGTCGCTCCCTCCCTCCGTCGCTCTCTCCCTCCCTCCGTCGCTCCCTCTCTCCGTCGCTCCCTCCCTCTCGCGTCGCTCCCTCCCTCTCTCCGTCACTCCCTCCCTCTCTCCGTCACTCCCTCCCTCTCCGTCACTACCTCCCTCTCTACGCGTCTCTCCCTCCCTCCCAGACACTCCCTCCCTCTCTCCGTCACTCCCTCGCTTTCTCCGTCGCTCGCTCCCTCTCTCCGTCGGTCCCTCCCTCCGTCGCTCCCTCCCTCTCTCCGTCTCTCCCCGTCACTCCCTCCCTCTCGCCGTCACACCATCCCTCTCTCCGTCACTCCCTCCCTCTCTCCGTCACTCCCTCCCTCTCTCCGTCACTCCCTCCCTCTCTCCGTCACTCCCTCCCTCTCTCCGTCACTCCCTCCCTCTCTCCGTCACTCCCTCCCTCACTCCGTCACTCCCTCCCTCTCTCCGTCACTCCCTCCCGCTCTCCGTCTCTCCCTCCCTCCCCATCACTCCCTCCGTCTCCGTCTCTCCCTCCCTCTCTCCGTCTCTCCCTCCCTCTCTCCGTCACTCCCTCCCTCCGTCACTCCCTCCCTCTCTCCGTCACTCCCTCCGTCCCTCCGTCTCTACTTCCCTCCCCTTCACTCCCTCCCTCTCTCCGTCACTCCCTCCCTCTCTCCGTCACTCCCTCCCACTCTCCGTCACTCCCTCCCACTCTCCGTCACTCCCTCCCAGTCTCCGTCACTCCATCCCTCTCCCCGTCGCTCCCTCACTCTCCCCGTCGTTCCCTCCCTCTCTCCATCGCTCCCTCCCTCTCTCCGTCACTCCCTCCCTCTCTCTGTCACTCCCTCCCTCTCCCCGTCACTCCCTCCCTCTCTCCGTCACTCCCTCCCTCTCTCCGTCACTCCCTCCCTCTCTCCGTCACTCGCTCCCTCTCTCCGTCACTCGCTCCCTCTCTCTGTCACTCGCTCCCTCTCCCCGTCACTCCCTCCCTCTCTCCGTCGCTCCTTCCCACCCCGTCACTCCCTCCCTCTCTCCGTCACACCCTCCCTCTCCCCGTCACTCCCTCCCTCTCTCCGTCACTCCCTCGCTCTCTCCGTCGCTCCCTCCCTCCCCGTCACTCCCTCCCTCCCCGTCACTCCCTCCCTCCCCGTCACTCCCTCCCTCCCCGTCACTCCCTCCCTCCCCGTCACTCCCTCCCTCTCGCCGTCACACCCTCCCTCTCTCCGTCACTCCCTCCCTCTCTCCTACACTCCTTCCCTCTCTACGCATCTCTCCTTCCCTCTCTCCGTCACTCCCTCCCTCTCTCCGTCACTCCCTCCCTCCTCCGTCACTCCCTCCCTCTCTCCGTCACTCCCTCCCTCTCTCCGTCACTCCCTCCCTCTCTCCGTCACTCCCTCCCTCTCTCCGTCTCTCCCTCCCTCTCTCCGTCTCTCCCTCCCTCCCCGTCACTCCCTCCGTCTCCGTCTGCCCCTCCCTCTCCGTCACTCCTTCCCTCCATCACTCCCTCCCCCTCTCCGTCTCTCCTTCCCTCCCCTTCACTCCCTCCCTCTCTCCGTCACTCCCTCCCTCTCTCCATCACTCCCTCCCACTCTCCGCCACTCCATCCCTCTCCTCGTCACTCCCTCCCTCTCCCCGTTACTCCCTCCCTCTCCCCGTTACTCCCTCCCTCTCCCCGTTACTCCCTCCCTCTCCCCGTTACTCCCTCCCTCTCCCCGTTACTCCCTCCCTCTCCCCGTTACTCCCTCCCTCTCTCCGTCGCTCCCTCCCTCCCTCCGTCGCTCCCTCCGTCGCTCTCTCCCTCCCTCCGTCGCTCCCTCTCTCTCCCGTCGCTCCCTCCCTCTCTCCGTCACTCCCTCCCTCTCCGTCACTACCTCCCTCTCTACGCGTCTCTCCCTCCCTCCCAGACACTCCCTCCCTCTCTCCGTCACTCCCTCGCTTTCCCCGTCGCTCGCTCCCTCTCTCCGTCGGTCCCTCCCTCCGTCGCTCCCTCCCTCTCTCCGTCTCTCCCCGTCACTCCCTCCCTCTCGCCGTCACTCCCTCCCTCTCTCCGACACTCCTTCCCTCTCTACGCATCTCTCCCTCCCCATCACTCCCTCCCTCCCTCCGTCACTCCCTCCCTCTCTCCGTCACTCCCTCCCTCTCTCCGTCACTCCCTCCCTCTCTCCGTCACTCCCTCCCTCTCTCCGTCACTTCCTCCCTCTCTCCGTCACTCCCTCCCTCTCTCCGTCACTCCCTCCCGCTCTCCGTCTCTCCCTCCCTCCCCGTCACTCCCTCCGTCTCCGTCTCTCCCTCCCTCTCTCCGTCTCTCCCTCCCTCTCTCCGTCACTCCCTCCCTCCGTCACTCCCTCCCTCTCTCCGTCACTCCCTCCGTCTCTCCGTCTCTCCTTCCCTCCCCTTCACTCCCTCCCTGTCTCCGTCACTCCCTCCCTCTCTCCGTCACTCCCTCCCACTCTCCGTCACTCCCTCCCACTCTCCGTCACTCCATCCCTCTCCCCGTCGCTCCCTCACTCTCCCCGTTGTTCCCTCCCTCCCTCTCTCCGTCGCTCCCTCCCTCTCTCCGTCGCTCCCTTCCTCTCTCGGTCACTCCCTCCCTCTCTCGGTCACTCTCTCCCTCTCTCCGTCACTACCTCCCTCTCGACGCGTCTCTCCCTCCCTCCCCTTCACTCCCTCCCTCTCTCCATCACTCACTCCCTCCGTCACTCCCTCCCACTCTCCGTCACTCCATCCCTCTCCTCGTCACTCCCTCCCTCTCCCGGTGCTCCCTCCCTCTCCCGGTCGCTCCCTCCCTCTCCCGGTCGCTCCCTCCCTCTCCCGGTCGCTCCCTCCCTCTCCCGGTCGCTCCCTCCCTCTCTCCGTCGCTCCCTCCCTCTCTCCGTCGCTCCCTCCCACTCTCCGTCGCTCCCTCCTCTCTCCGTCGCTCCCTCCCTCTCTCCGTCGCTCCCTCCCTCTCCCCGTCGCTCCTTCCCTCTCCCCGTCGCTCCCTCCCTCTCTCCGTCACTCCCTCCCTCTCTCCGTCACTCCCTCCCTCTCTCCGTCACTCCCTCCCTCTCTCCGTCACTCCCTCCCTCTCTCCGTCACTCCCTCCCTCTCTCCGTCTCTCCGTCACTCCCTCCCTCTCTCCGTCACTCCCTCCCTCTCTCCGTCACTCCCTCCCTCTCTACGCGTCTCTCCCTCCCTCTCTACGCGTCTCTCCCTCCCTCCCAGTCACTCCCTCCCTCTCTCCGTCACTCCCTCGCTCTCTCCGTCGCTCCCTCCCTCCCCGTCACTCCCTCCCTCCCCGTCACTCCCTCCCTCCCCGTAACTCCCTCCCTCCCCGTCACTCCCTCCCTCCCCGTCACTCCCTCCCTCTCGCCGTCACACCCTCCCTCTCTCCGTCACTCCCTCCCTCTCTCCGACACTCCTTCCCTCTCTACGCATCTCTCCTTCCCTCTCTCCGTCACTCCCTCCCTCTCTCCGTCACTCCCTCCCTCCTCCGTCACTCCCTCCCTCTCTCCGTCACTCCCTCCCTCTCTCCGTCACTCCCTCCCTCTCTCCGTCTCTCCCTCCCTCCCCGTCACTCCCTCCGTCTCCGTCTCCCCCTCCCTCTCTCCGTCACTCCTTCCCTCCGTCACTCCCTCCCCCTCTCCGTCACTCCCTCCCTCTCTCCATCTCTCCTTCCCTCCCCTTCACTCCCTCCCTCTCTCCGTCACTCCCTCCCTCTCTCCGTCACTCCCTCCCACTCTCCGCGACTCCATCCCTCTCCTCGTCACTCCCTCCCTCTCCCCGTTACTCCCTCCCTCTCCCCGTTACTCCCTCCCTCTCCCCGTTACTCCCTCCCTCTCCCCGTTACTCCCTCCCTCTCCCCGTTACTCCCTCCCTCTCCCCCGTTACTCCCTCCCTCTCTCGGTCGCTCCCTCCCTCCCTCCGTCGCTCCCTCCCTCCGTCGCTCTCTCCCTCCCTCCGTCGCTCCCTCTCTCTCCCGTCGCTCCCTCCCTCTCTCCGTCACTCCCTCCCTCTCCGTCACTACCTCCCTCTCCCCGTCACTCCCTCCCTCTCTCCGACACTCCTTCCCTCTCTACGCATCTCTCCCTCCCCATCACTCCCTCCCTCCCTCCGTCACTCCCTCCCTCTCTCCGTCACTCCCTCCCTCTCTCCGTCACTCCCTCCCTCTCTCCGTCACTCCCTCCCTCTCTCCGTCACTCCCTCCCTCTCTCCGTCTCTCCCTCCCTCCCTCCGTCACTCCCTCCCTCTCTCCGTCACTCCCTCCGTCTCTCCGTCACTCCCTCCGTCTCTCCGTCTCTCCCTCCGTCTCTCCGTCTCTCCTTCCCTCCCCTTCACTCCCTCCCTGTCTCCGTCACTCCCTCCCTCTCTCCGTCACTCCCTCCCACTCTCCGTCACTCCCTCCCCCTCTCCGTCACTCCATCCCTCTCCCCGTCGCTCCCTCACTCTCCCCGTCGCTCCCTCCCTCCCTCTCTCCGTCGCTCCCTCCCTCTCTCCGTCGCTCCCTTCCTCTCTCGGTCACTCCCTCCCTCTCTCGGTCACTCTCTCCCTCTCTCCGTCACTACCTCCCTCTCGACGCGTCTCTCCCTCCCTCCCCTTCACTCCCTCCCTCTCTCCGTCACTCCATCCCTCTCCTCGTCACTCCCTCCCTCTCCCGGTGCTCCCTCCCTCTCCCGGGCGCTCCCTCCCTCTCCCGGTCGCTCCCTCCCTCTCTCCGTCGCTCCCTCCCTCTCTCCGTCGCTCCCTCCCTCTCTCCGTCGCTCCCTCCCTCTCTCCGTCGCTCCCTCCCTCTCTCCGTCGCTCCCTCCCTCTCTCCGTCGCTCCCTCCCTCTCTCCGTCGCTCCCTCCCTCTCTCCGTCGCTCCCTCCCTCTCTCCGTCACTCCCTCCCTCTCTCCCTCACTCCCTCCCTCCCCTTCACTCCCTCCCTCTCTCCGACACTCCCTCCGTCTCTCCCTCCCTCTCTCCGTCACTCCCTCCCTCCCTCCGCCTCTCTCCCTCCCCCTCTCCGTCACTCCCTCCCCCTCTCCGTCACTCCCTCCTTCTCTCCGTCACTCCCTCCCTCTCTCCGTCACTCCCTCCCTCTCTCCGTCACTCCCTCCCTCTCTCCGTCACTCCCTCCCTCTCTCCGTCACTCCCTCCCTCTCTCCGTCACTCCCTCCCTCTCTCCGTCACTCCCTCCCTCTCTCCGTCACTCCCCCCGTCTCTGTCTCTCCCTCCCTCCCAGTCACTCCCTCCCTCTCCGTCACTCCCTCCCTCTCTCCGTCACTCCCTCCCTCTCTCCGTCTCTCCGTCACTGCCTCCCTCTCTACGTGTCTCTCCCTCCCTCTCTACGCGTCTCTCCCTCCCTCTCAGTCACTCCCTCCCTCTCTCCGTCACTCCCTCGCTCTCTCCGTCACTCCCTCCGTCTCTCCGTCGCTCGCTCCCTCTCTCCGTCGCTCCCTCCCTCTCTACGCATCTCTCCCTCCCCGTAACTCCCTCCCTCCCTCCGTCACTCCATCTCTCCGTCACTCCCTCCCTCTCTCCGTCACTCCCTCACTCTCTCCGTCACTCCCTCACTCTCTCCGTCACCCCCTCACTCTCTCCGTCACTCCCTCCCTCTCTCCGTCACTCCCTCCCTCCGTCACTCCCTCCCTCTCTCCGTCACTCCCTCCGTCTCTCCGTCTCTCCTTCCCTCCCCTTCACTCCCTCCCTGTCTCCGTCACTCCCTCCCTCTCTCCGTCACTCCCTCCCACTCTCCGTCACTCCCTCCCACTCTCCGTCACTCCATCCCTCTCCTCGTCACTCCCTCCCTCTCCCGGTGCTCCCTCCCTCTCCCGGTCGCTCCCTCCCTCTCCCGGTCGCTCCCTCCCTCTCTCCGTCGCTCCCTCCCTCTCTCCGTCACTCCCTCACTCTCTCCGTCACTCCCTCACTCTCTCCGTCACTCCCTCACTCTCTCCGTCACCCCCTCACTCTCTCCGTCACTCCCTCCCTCTCTCCGTCACTCCCTCCCTCTCTCCGTCACTCCCTCCCTCTCTCCGTCACTCCCTCCCTCTCTCCGTCACTTCCTCCCTCTCTCCGTCACTCCCTCCCTCTCTCCGTCACTCCCTCCCTCTCTCCGTCACTCCCTCCCTCTCTCCGTCTCTCCCTCCCTCTCTCCGACACTCCTTCCATCTCTACGCATCTCTCCCTCCCTCCCCGTCACTCCCTCCCTCTCCCCGTCACTCCCTCCCCCTCTCCGTCACTCACTCCCTCTCTCCGTCACTCCTTCCCTCTCTACGCATCTCTCCCTCCCTCCCCGTCACTCCCTCCCTCCGTCACTCCCTCTCTCCGTCACTCCCTCACTCTCTCCGTCACTCCCTCACTCTTTCCGTCACTCCCTCCCTCTCTCTGTCACTCCCTCACTCTCTCCGTCACTCCCTCCCGCTCTCCGTCTCTCCCTCCCTCCCCGTCACTCCCTCCGTCTCCGTCTCTCCCTCCCTCTCTCCGTCTCTCCCTCCCTCTCTCCGTCACTCCCTCCCTCCGTCACTCCCTCCCTCTCTCCGTCACTCCCTCCGTCTCGCCGTCTCTCCTTCCCTCCCCTTCACTCCCTCCCTGTCTCCGTCACTCCCTCCCTCTCTCCGTCACTCCCTCCCACTTTCCGTCACTCCCTCCCACTCTCCGTCACTCCATCCCTCTCCCCGTCGCTCCCTCACTCTCCCCGTCGTTCCCTCCCTCCCTCTCTCCGTCGCTCCCTCCCTCTCTCCGTCGCTCCCTTCCTCTCTCGGTCACTCCCTCACTCTCTTGGTCACTCTCTCCCTCTCTCCGTCACTACCTCCCTCTCGACGCGTCTCTCCCTCCCTCCCCTTCACTCCCTCCCTCTCTCCGTCACTCACTCCTTCCGTCACTCCCTCCCACTCTCCGTCACTCCATCCCTCTCCTCGTCACTCCCTCCCTCTCCCGGTGCTCCCTCCCTCTCCCGGTCGCTCCCTCCCTCTCTCCGTCGCTCCCTCCCTCTCTCCGTCGCTCCCTCCCTCTCTCCGTCGCTCCCTCCCTCTCTCCGTCGCTCCCTCCCTCTCTCCGTCGCTCCCTCCCTCTCTCCGTCGCTCCCTCCCTCTCTCCGTCGCTCCCTCCCTCTCCCCGTCGCTCCCTCCCTCTCTCCGTCACTCCCTCCCTCTCTCCGTCACTCCCTCCCTCCCCTTCACTCCCTCCCTCTCTCCGACACTCCCTCCGCCTCTCCCTCCCTCTCTCCGTCACTCCCTCCCACCCTCCGCCTCTCTCCCTCCCTCTCTCCGTCACTCCCTCCCTCTCTCCGTCACTCCCTCCCTCTCTCCGTCACTCCCTCCCTCTCTCCGTCACTCCCTCCCTCTCTCCGTCACTCCCTCCCTCTCTCCGTCACTCCCTCCCTCTCTCCGTCACTCCCTCCCTCTCTCCGTCACTCCCCCCGTCTCTGTCTCTCCCTCCCTCCCAGTCACTCCCTCCCTCTCCGTCACTCCCTCCCTCTCTCCGTCACTCCCTCCCTCTCTCCGTCTCTCCGTCACTGCCTCCCTCTCTACGTGTCTCTCCCTCCCTCTCTACGCGTCTCTCCCTCCCTCTCAGTCACTCCCTCCCTCTCTCCGTCACTCCCTCGCTCTCTCCGTCACTCCCTCCATCTCTCCGTCGCTCGCTCCCTCTCTCCGTCGCTCCCTCCCTCTCTACGCATCTCTCCCTCCCTCCCCGTAACTCCCTCCCTCCCTCCGTCACTCCATCTCTCCGTCACTCCCTCCCTCTCTCCGTCACTCCCTCACTCTCTCCGTCACTCCCTCACTCTCTCCGTCACTCCCTCACTCTCTCCGTCACCCCCTCACTCTCTCCGTCACTCCCTCCCTCTCTCCGTCACTCCCTCCCTCTCTCCGTCACTCCCTCCCTCTCTCCGTCACTCCCTCCCTCTCTCCGTCACTCCCTCCCTCTCTCCGTCACTCCCTCCCTATCTCCGTCTCTCCCTCCCTCTCTCCGACACTCCTTCCATCTCTACGCATCTCTCCCTCACTCCCCGTCACTCCCTCCCTCTCCCCGTCACTCCCTCCCCCTCTCCGTCACTCACTCCCTCTCTCCGTCACTCCTTCCCTCTCTACGCATCTCTCCCTCCCTCCCCGTCACTCCCTCCCTCCCTCCGTCACTCCCTCTCTCCGTCACTCCCTCACTCTCTCCGTCACTCCCTCCCTCTCTCCGTCACTCCCTCCCTCTCTCCGTCACTCCCTCCCTCTCTCCGTCTCTCCCTCCCTCTCTCCGTCACTCCTTCCCTCCGTCACTCCCTCCCCCTCTCCGTCACTCCCTCCCTCTCTCCGTCTCTCGTTCCCTCCCCTTCACTCCCTCCCTCTCTCCGTCACTCCCTCCCTCTCTCCGACACTCCTTCCATCTCTCCCTCCCTCCCCGTCACTCCCTCCATCTCTCCGTCACTCCCTCCCTCTCTCCGTCACTCCCTCCCTCTCTCCGTCACTCCCTCCCTCTCCCCGTCACTCCCTCCCTCTCCCCGTCACTCCCTCCCTCTCCCTCCCTCTCCCCGTCACTCCCTCCCTCTCCCCGTCGCTCCATCCCTCTCCCCGTCGCTCCCTCCCTCTCCCCGTCGCTCCCTCCCTCTCCCCGTCACTCCCTCCCTCTCCCAGTCGTTCCCTCCCTCTCTCCGTCGCTCCCTCGCTCTCGCCGTCGCTCCCTCCCTCTCTCCGTCGCTCCCTCCCTCTCTCCGTCGCTCCCTCCCCCTCCCCATCAGTCCCTTCCTCTCTCCGTCACTTCCTCCCTCTCTCTGTCACTCCCTTCCTCTCTCGGTCACTCCCTCCCTCTCTCCGTCACTCCCTCACTCTTTCCGTCACTCCCTCCCTCTCTCTGTCACTCCCTCACTCTCTCCGTCACTCCCTCACTCTCTCCGTCACTCCCTCCCTCTCTCCGTCACTCCCTCCCTCTCTCCGTCACTCCCTCCCTCTCTCCGTCTCTCCCTCCCTCTCTCCGTCACTCCTTCCCTCCGTCACTCCCTCCCCCTCTCCGTCACTCCCTCCCTCTCTCCGTCTCTCGTTCCCTCCCCTTCACTCCCTCCCTCTCCCCGTCACTCCCTCCCTCTCGCCGTCACACCCTCCCTCTCTCCGTCACACCCTCCCTCTCTCCGACACTCCTTCCCTCTCTACGCATCTCTCCCTCCCCATCACTCCCTCCCTCCCTCCATCACTCCCTCCCTATCTCCGTCACTCCCTCCCTCTCTCCGTCACTCCCTCCCTCTCTCCGTCACTCCCTCCCTCTCTCCGTCACTCCCTCCCTCTCTCCGTCACTCCCTCCCGCTCTCCGTCTCTCCCTCCCTCCCCGTCACTCCCTCCGTCTCCGTCTCTCCCTCCCTCTCTCCGTCTCTCCCTCCCTCCGTCACTCCCTCCCTCTCTCCGTCACTCCCTCCGTCTCTCCGTCTCTCCTTCCCTCCCCTTCACTCCCTCCCTGTCTCCGTCACTCCCTCCCTCTCTCCGTCACTCCCTCCCACTCTCCGACACTCCCTCCCACTCTCCGTCACTCCATCCCTCTCCCCGTCGCTCCCTCACTCTCCCCGTCGTTCCCTCCCTCCCTCTCTCCGTCGCTCCCTCCCTCTCTCCGTCGCTCCCTTCCTCTCTCGGTCACTCCCTCCCTCTCTCGGTCACTCTCTCCCTCTCTCCGTCACTACCTCCCTCTCGACGCGTCTCTCCCTCCCTCCCCTTCACTCCCTCCCTCTCTCCGTCACTCACTCCCTCCGTCACTCCCTCCCACTCTCCGTCACTCCATCCCTCTCCTCGTCACTCCATCCCTCTCCTCGTCACTCCCTCCCTCTCCCGGTGCTCCCTCCCTCTCCCGGTCGCTCCCTCCCTCTCCCGGTCGCTCCCTCCCTCTCTCCGTCGCTCCCTCCCTCTCTCCGTCGCCCCCTCCCTCTCTCCGTCGCTCCCTCCCTCTCTCCGTCGCTCCCTCCCTCTCTCCGTCGCTCCCTCCCTCTCCCCGTCGCTCCCTCCCTCTCTCCGTCACTCCCTCCCTCTCTCCGTCACTCCCTCCCTCTCTCCGTCACTCCCTCCCTCTCTCCGACACTCCCTCCGTCTCTCCCTCCCTCTCTCCGTCACTCCCTCCCTCCCTCCGCCTCTCTCCCTCCCCCTCTCCGTCACTCCCTCCCCCTCTCCGTCACTCCCTCCTTCTCTCCGTCACTCCCTCCTTCTCTCCGTCACTCCCTCCCTCCCTCCGTCACTCCCTCCCTCTCTCCGTCACTCCCTCCCTCTCTCCGTCACTCCCTCCCTCTCTCCGTCACTCCCTCCCTCTCTCCGTCACTCCCTCCCTCTCTCCGTCACTCCCCCCGTCTCTGTCTCTCCCTCCCTCCCAGTCACTCCCTCCCTCTCCGTCTCTCCCTCCCTCTCTCCGTCACTCCCTCCCTCTCTCCGTCACTCCCTCCCTCTCTCCGTCACTCCGTCACTGCCTCCCTCTCTACGTGTCTCTCCCTCCCTCTCTACGCGTCTCTCCCTCCCTCCCAGTCACTCCCTCCCTCTCTCCGTCACTCCCTCGCTCTCTCCGTCACTCCCTCCGTCTCTCCGTCGCTCGCTCCCTCTGTCCGTCGCTCCCTCCCTCTCTACGCATCTCTCCCTCCCTCCCCGTAACTCCCTCCCTCCGTCACTCCATCTCTCCGTCACTCCCTCCCTCTCTCCGTCACTCCCTCACTCTCTCCGTCACTCCCTCACTCTCTCCGTCACCCCCTCACTCTCTCCGTCACTCCCTCCCTCTCTCCGTCACTCCCTCCCTCTCTCCGTCACTCCCTCCCTCTCTCCGTCACTCCCTCCCTCTCTCCGTCACTTCCTCGCTCTCTCCGTCACTCCCTCCCTCTCTCCGTCACTCCCTCCCTCTCTCCGACACTCCTTCCATCTCTACGCATCTCTCCCTCCCTCCCCGTCACTCCCTCCCTCTCCCCGTCACTCCCTCCCCCTCTCCGTCACTCACTCCCTCTCTCCGTCACTCCTTCCCTCTCTATGCATCTCTCCCTCCCTCCCCGTCACTCCCTCCCTCCCTCCGTCACTCCCTCTCTCCGTCACTCCCTCACTCTCTCCGTCACTCCCTCACTCTTTCCGTCACTCCCTCCCTCTCTCTGTCACTCCCTCACTCTCTCCGTCACTCCCTCCCTCTCTCCGTCACTCCCTCCCTCTCTCCGTCACTCCCTCCCTCTATCCGTCACTCCTTCCCTCCGTCACTCCCTCCCCCTCTCCGTCACTCCCTCCCTCTCTCCGTCTCTCGTTCCCTCCCCTTCACTCCCTCCCTCTCTCCGTCACTCCCTCCCTCTCTCCGACACTCCTTCCATCTCTCCCTCCCTCACCGTCACTCCCTCCATCTCTCCGTCACTCCCTCCCTCTCTCCGTCACTCCCTCCCTCTCCCCGTCACTCCCTCCCTCTCCCCGTCACTCCCTCCCTCTCCCTCCCTCTCCCCGTCACTCCCTCCCTCTCCCCGTCGCTCCATCCCTCTCCCCGTCGCTCCCTCCCTCTCCCCGTCACTCCCTCCCTCTCCCAGTCGCTCCCTCACTCTCTCCGTCGCTCCCTTGCTCTCGCCGTCGCTCCCTCCCTCTCTCCGTCGCTCCCTCCCTCTCTCCGTCGCTCCCTCCCCCTCCCCATCAGTCCCTCCCTCTCTCCGTCACTTCCTCCCTCTCTCCGTCACTCCCTTCCTCTCTCGGTCACTCCCTCCCTCTCTCCGTCACTCCCTCACACTTTCCGTCACTCCCTCCCTCTCTCTGTCACTCCCTCACTCTCTCCGTCACTCCCTCCCTCTCTCCGTCACTCCCTCCCTCTCTCCGTCACTCCCTCCCTCTCTCCGTCTCTCCCTCCCTCTCTCCGTCACTCCTTCCCTCCGTCACTCCCTCCCCCTCTCCGTCACTCCCTCCCTCTCTCCGTCTCTCGTTCCCTCCCCTTCACTCCCTCCCTCTCTCCGTCACTCCCTCCCTCTCTCCGACACTCCTTCCATCTCTCCCTCCCTCCCCGTCAGTCCCTCCATCTCTCCGTCACTCCCTCCCTCTCTCCGTCACTCCCTCCCTCTCTCCGTCACTCCCTCCCTCTCCCCGTCACTCCCTCCCTCTCCCCGTCACTCCCTCCCTCTCCCCGTCACTCCCTCCCTCTCCCCGTCACTCCCTCCCTCTCCCCGTCGCTCCCTCCCTCTCCCCGTCACTCCCAGTCGCTCCCTCCCTCTCTCCGTCGCTCCCTCGCTCTCGCCGTCGCTCCATCCCTCTCTCCGTCGCTCCCTCCCTCTCTCCGTCGCTCCCTCCCCCTCCCCATCAGTCCCTCCCTCTCTCCGTCACTTCCTCCCTCTCTCCGTCACTCACTTCCTCTCTCGGTCACTCCCTCCCTCTCTCCGTCGCTCCCTCCCTCTCTCCGTCGCTCCCTCCCCCTCCCCATCAGTCCCTCCCTCTCTCCGTCACTTCCTCCCTCTCTCCGTCACTCCCTTCCTCTCTCGGTCACTCCCTCCCTCTCTCCGTCGCTCCCTCCCTCTCTCCGTCACTCACTCCCTCCGTCACTCCCTCCCACTCTCCGTCACTCCATCCCTCTCCTCGTCACTCCCTCCCTCTCCCCGTTACTCCCTCCATCTCCCCGTCGCTCCCTCCCTCCGCCTCTCTCCCTCCCTCCCCGTCGCTCACTCTCTCTCCGTCACTCCCTCCCTCTCTCCCTCCCTCCCTCCCTCCCTCCCTCTCTCCATCCCTCTCTCCCTCCCTCTCTCCGTCACTCCCTCCCTCTCTCCGTCACTCCCTCCCTCTCTCTCTGTCACCCCCTCCCTCTCTCCGTCACTCCCTCCCTAATCCGTCACCCCCCCGTCTCTACGCGTCTCTCCCTCCCTCCCAGTCACTCCCTCTCTCTCTCCGTCACTCCCTCCCTCCCTCTCCGTCACTCCCTCCCTCCCTCTCCGTCACTCCCTCCCTCCATCTGTCACTCCCCTCGTCTCTACGCGTCTCTCCCTCCCTCCCTCTCTCCGTCACTCCCTCCCTCTCCCTGTCACCCCCTCCCTCTCCCCGTCACCCCCTCCCTCTCCCCGTCACCCCCTCCCTCTCTCCGTCACTCCCTCCCTCTCTCCGACACTCCTTCCCTCCGCCTCTCTCCCTCCCTCCCCATCGCTCACTCTCTCTCCGTCACTCCCTCCCTCTCTCCGTCACTCCCTCCCTCCCTCTCTCCGTCACTCCCTCCCTCCCTCTCTCCGTCACTCCCTCCCTCTCTCCATCACTCCCTCCCTCTCTCCGTCACTCCCTCCCTCTCTCCGTCACTCCCTCCCTCTCTCCGACACTCCCTCCCTCTCTCCGACACTCCCTCCCTCCGCTTCCCTCCCTCCCTCCCCGTCGCTCCCTCCCTCTCCGCGTCTCTCCCTCTCTCTCTGTCACCCCTCCCTCTCTCCGTCACTCCCCCCGCCTCTACGCGTCTCTCCCTCCCTCCCAGTCACTCCCTCCCTCTCTCTGTCACTCCCTCCCTCTCTCCGTCACTCCCTCCCTCTCTCCGTCACTCCCTCCCTCTCTCCGTCACTCCCTCCCTCATCCATCACTCCCCCCGTCTCTACGCGTCTCTCCCTCCCTCCCACTCACTCCCTCTCTCTCTCCGTCACTCCCTCCCTCCCTCTCCGTCACTCCCTCCCACTCTCCCCGTCGCTCCCTCCCTCTCCGCGTCTCTCCCTCTCTCTCCGTCAATCCCTCCCTCTCTCAGTCACTCCCTGCCTCTCTCCGTCACTCCCTCCCTCTCTCCGTCACTCCCTCCCTCTCTCCGTCACTCCCTCCCTCTCTCCGACACTCCTTCCCTCCGCCTCTCTCCCTCCCTCCCCGTCGCTCACTCTCTCTCCGTCACTCCCTCCCTCTATCCGTCACTCCCTCCCTCTCTCCGTCACTCCCTCCCTCTCTCCGTCACACCCTCCCTCTCTCCGTCACTCCCTCCCTCTCTCCGACACTCCCTCCCTCTCTCCGACACTCCCTCCCTCCGCCTCTCTCCCTCCCTCCCCGTCGCTCACTCTCTCTCCGTCACTCCCTCCCTCTCTCCCTCCCTCCCTCCCTCTCTCCCTCCCTCTCTCCCTCCCTCTCTCCGTCACTCCCTCCCTCTCTCCGTCACTCCCTCCCTCTCTCCCTCACTCCCTCCCTCTCTCCGTCACCCCCTCCCTCTCTCCGACACTCCCTCCCTCTCTCCGTCACACCCTCCCTCCGCCTATCTCCCTCCCTCCCCGTCGCTCCCTCCCTCTCCGCGTCTCTCCCTCTCTCTCTGTCACTCCCTCCCTCTCTCCGTCACTCCCTCCCTCTCTCCGTCACTCCCTCCCTCTCTCTCTGTCACCCCCTCCCTCTCTCCGTCACTCCCTCCCTAATCCGTCACACCCCCGTCTCTACGCGTCTCTCCCTCCCTCCCAGTCACTCCCTCTCTCTCTCCGTCACTCCCTCCCTCCCTCTCCGTCACTCCCTCCCTCCCTCTCCGTCACTCCCTCCCTCCATCTGTCACTCCCTCCCTCTCCCTGTCACCCCCTCCCTGTCCCCGTCACCCCCTCCCTCTCGCCGTCACCCCCTCCCTCTCTCCGTCTCTCACCCTCACCCTCCGCTCGCCCTCGCCCTCCCCCCCCTCGTCCTCCACCCGCTCCCCTGCGTCACCCTCCCCCGCCCACCCTCGCCCTCCCCCCCCCGCTCACCCTCGTCTTCCCCCGCTCCCGCTCCCCCACGGTCTCCCCCCCGCTCGCCCTCCCCTCCCTCCGTCTCCGCCCTCCCCCAAGGCCTCACGCACTCGCCCTTGCCCTCCCACCCGCTCACCATCGCCCTCCCCCCCCCCACTCACACTTGCCCTCCCCCTCCCCCTCCCCGCTCACCCTCGACCTCCCCCAGCTCGCCCTCGCCCCGCTCCCCCTCGACACCCCGCTCGTCCTTGCCCTCCCACCACTCACCTCGGCCCTCACCCCCGCTTGCCCTCGCCCCGCTCGGCCTCGCCCTCCCCCCGCTCACCCTCCACCACGCCCACCCTCGCCCTCCCCCGCTCCCCCTCACCCTCCCCCTGCTCACCCTCGACCTCGCCCCCCGCTCGCCCTCGTGCTCCGCCACTCACATTCGCCCTCCCCCCGCTCGCCCTCGCCCTCCCCCGCTCGCCCTCGTCCTCCCCCGTCGCCCACGCCCTCCCCCCTGCTCGCCCTCGCCCTCCCCCCGCTCACACTCGCCCCGCTCGCACTCGCCCCCCCCCCCGCTCACCCTCGCTCTCCCCACCCGCTCACCTTCGCTCTCCCCCAGCTCACCCTCGCCCTCCCCCCGCTCACCCTCGCCCTCCCCCGCTCACCCTCGCCCTCCCCGCTCACCCTCGCCCTCCCCCGCTCACCCTCGCCCGCCCTCCCTCACCCTCCCCCGCCCTCCCTCACCCTCCCCCGCTCTCCCTCGCCCCCCACGCTCTCCCTCGCCCCCCCCGCTCACCCTTGCCCTCCCCACCCGCTCACCCTCGCCCTCCCCACCCGCTCACCCTCCCCCCGCTCACCCTTGCCCTCCCCCCGCTCACCCTCGCCCTCCCCCGCTCACCCTCACCCTCCCCGCTCACCCTCCCCCGCTCACCCTTGCCCTCCCCCGCTCTCCCTCAACACCCCGCTTTCCCTCGCCCTCCCCGCTCACCCTCACCCTACCCCCCGCTCACTCGCCCTACCCCCCGCTCACCCTCCCTTCCCCCACTCTCCTTCGCCCCCCTCCCTGCTCTCCCTCGCCCTTCCCCCCCCGCTCTCCCTCGCCCTTCCCCCCCGCTCTCCCTCGCCCTTCCCCCCCGCTCTCCCTCGCCCTTCCCCCCCCGCTCTCCCTCACCCTCCCCCGCTCACCCTCGTCACCCCCGCTCACCCTCGCCCTCCCCCGCTCACCCTCGCCCTTCCCCCCGCTCTCCCTTGCCCTTCCCCCCGCTCTCCCTTGCCCTTCCCCCCCGCTCTCCCTCACCCTCCCCCGTTCTCCCTCACCCTCCCCCGCTCTCCCTCACCCTCCCCGCTCTCCCTCGTCCTCCCCCAGATCTCCCACACCCCCGCTCACCCTCGTCCTGCCCCCCCTCACCCTCACCCTCCCCCCGCTCACACTCGCCCTCCCCGCTCACACTCGCCCTCCCCCCCGCTCACCCTCACCCTCCCCCGCTCACCCTCACCCTCCCCCGCTCACCCTCGCCCTCCCCGCTCTCCCTCGCCCTCCCCGCCCTCCCCCGCTCTCCCTCGCCCTCCCCGCTCTCCCTTGCCCTCCCCCACTCACCCTCGCCCTACCCCCGCTCACTCGCCCTACCCCCCGCTCACCCGCCCTCCCCCTCTCCCTCCCCCCCCTCCCCGCTCTCCCTCGCCCCCCTCCCCGCTCTCCCTCGCCCCCCTCCCCGCTCTCCCTCGCCCCCCTCCCCGCTCTCCCTCGCCCCCCTCCCCGCTCTCCCTCGCCCCCCTCCCCGCTCTCCCTCGCCCTTACCCCCCGCTCTCCCTCGCCCTTACCCCCCGCTCTCCCTCGCCCCCCCACTCTCCCTCGCTCCCCCACTCTCCCTCGCCCCCCCGCTCTCCCTCGTCCTCCCCCAGATCTCCCACACCCCCGCTCACCCTCGTCCTGCCCCCCCTCACCCTCGCCCTCCCCCCGCTCACACTCGCCCTCCCCCACTCTCCCTCACACCCCCACACTCCCTCGCCCCTCCTGCTCTCCCTCACCGTTGCTGCCGCCCCCGCTCTCCCTCACTGTTGCTGTCCCCCCCCGCTCTCCCTCACTGTTGCTGTCCCCCCCCACTCTCCCTCACTGTTGCTGTTCCCTCCTTGCACTCCCTCACCGTTGCTGTCTCCCACCCCGCTCTCCCTCACTGTTGCTGTCCCCCCCCCCGTTCTCCGTCACCGTTGTTGTCCCCACCCCCGCTCTCACTTACTGTTACTGTCCCCCCCCCGCTCTCCCTCGCCATCCCCCCCGCTCTCCCTCCCCCCGCGCTCTCCTCACCGTTGCTGTCCCCCCGCTCTCCCTTGCCCTCCCCCTGCTCCCCCTCGCCCTCCCCCCGCGCACCCTCGACCTCCCCCCGCTCCCCCTTCGCACCGCTCACCCCCTCCCTCCCCCGCTCGCCCTCGCCCTCCCCGCTCACCCTCGCCCTCCGCCGCTCACATTCACCCTCCCCCCGCTCGCCCTCGCCCTCCCCCGATCGCCCTCGCCCTCCTTCCGCTCGCCCTCGCCCTCCCCCCGCTCGCCCTCGCCCTCCCCCGTCGCCCACGCCCTCCCCCGCTCACCCTCGCCCTCCCCGCTCACCCTCGCCCTCCCCCCCCATTCGCCCTCACCCTCCCCCCCGCTCACCCTCGCCCTCACCCCACTCACCCTCGCCCACCCCCATGCTCACCCTCGCCCTCCCCCCGCTCACCCTCGCCCACCCCCATGCTCACCCTCGCCTTCCCCCCGCTCACACTCGCCCTCCCCCTGCTCTCCCTCGCCCCCCACTCTCCCCCCGCTCTCCCTGCCGCTCACCCTCCCCCGCTCACGCTCGCCCCCCCCACTCTTCCTCACCCCCCACATTCTCCCTCGCCCCCCCCGCTCACTCGCCCTCCCCCCTCTTTCCTTTGCCTCCCTCTCTCTCTCACCCCGCCACTCCCCCTCGCTCTCCCTCACCCCTCCCTCTCTCCCTCACCGTTGCTGTCCCCCCCCCGCTCTCCCACGCCCTCCCTCCCGCTCTCCCTCCCGCTCTCCCTCGCCCTTCCGCTCTCCCTCACCGTTGCAGTCCCCTCCCGCTCTCCCACGCCCTCCCACCCGCTCTCCCACGCACTCCCTCCCGCACTCCCACTCCCTCCCTCCCGCACTCCCACGCCCTCCCTCCCGCTCTCCCTCCCTCCCGCTCTCCCACGCCCTCCCTCCCGCTCTCCCTCGCCCTCCCTCCCGCACTCCCACGCCCTCCCTCCCGCTCTCCCTCGCCCTCCCTCCCGCACTCCCACGCCCTCCCTCCCGCTCTCCCTCGCCCTCCCTCCCGCTCTCCCTCACCGTTGCTGTCCCCCCCGCTCTCCCACGCCCTCCCTCCCGCTCTCCCTCACCGTTGCTGTCCCCACCCGCTCTCCCACGCCCTCCCTCCCGCTCTCCCTCACCATTGCTGTCCCCTCCCGCTCTCCCACGCCCTCCCTCCCGCTCTCCCTCGCCCGCTCTCCCTCACGCTCACCCCTCCGCTCTGCCTCGCTTTTGCTGTCCCCCCCGCTCTCCCACGCCCTCCCTCCCGCTCTCCCTCGCCCTCCCTCCCGCTCTCCCTCGCCCTCCCTCCCGCTCTCCCTCGCCCGCCCTCCCGCTCTCCCTCGCCCTCCCTCCCGCTCTCCCACGCCCTCCCTCCCGCTCTCCCTCGCCTTCACCCCTCCGCTCTGCCTCGCTGTTGCTGTCCCCCCCCGCACACCCACGCCCTCCCTCCCCGCTCTCCCTCGCCCTCCCTCCCACTCTCCCTCACCCTCTCTCCCGCTCTCCCTCGCCCCCCTCCCCGCTCTCCCTCGCCCCCCTCCCCGCTCTCCCTCGCCCCCTCCCCGCTCTCCCTCGCCCTTACCCCCCGCTCTCCCTCGCCCTTACCCCCCGCTCTCCCTCGCCCCCCCACTCTCCCTCGCTCCCCCACTCTCCCTCGCCCCCCCCGCTCTCCCTCATCCTCCCCCAGATCTCCCACACCCCCGCTCACCCTCGTCCTGCCCCCCCTCACCCTCGCCCTCCCTCCGCTCACACTCGCCCTCCCCCACTCTCCCTCACACCCCCACACTCCCTCGCCCCTCCTGCTCTCCCTCACCGTTGCTGCCGCCCCCGCTCTCCCTCACTGTTGCTGTCCCCCCCCGCTCTCCCTCACTGTTGCTGTCCCCCCCCGCTCTCCCTCACTGTTGCTGTTCCCTCCCCGCACTCCCTCACCGTTGCTGTCTCCCACCCCGCTCTCCCTCACTGTTGCTGTCCCCCCCCCCGTTCTCCGTCACCGTTGCTGTCCCCACCCCCGCTCTCACTTACTGTTGCTGTCCCCCCCCCGCTCTCCCTCGCCATCCCCCCCGCTCTCCCTCCCCCCGCGCTCTCCTCACCGTTGCTGTCCCCCCGCTCCCCCTTGCCCTCCCCCTGCTCCCCCTCGCCCTCCCCCCGCGCACCCTCGACCTCCCCCCGCTCCCCCTTCGCACCGCTCACCCCCGCCCTCCCTCGCTCGCCCTCGCCCTCCCCGCTCACCCTCGCCCTCCGCCGCTCACATTCACCCTCTCCCCGCTCGCCCTCGCCCTCCCCCGATCGCCCTCGCCCTCCTTCCGCTCGCCCTCGCCCTCCCCCCGCTCGCCCTCGCACTTCCCCGTCGCCCACGCCCTCCCCCGCTCACCCTCGCCCTCCCCCGCTCACCCTCGCACTCCCCCGCTCACCCTCGCCCTCCCCCCCATTCGCCCTCCCCCCCCGCTCACCCTCGCCCTCACCCCACTCACCCTCGCCCACCCCCATGCTCACCCTCGCCCTCCCCCCGCTCACCCTCGCCCACCCCCATGCTCACCCTCACCTTCCCCCCGCTCACACTCGCCCTCCCCCTGCTCTCCCTCGCCCCCCACTCTCCCCCCGCTCTCCCTGCCGCTCACCCTCCCCCGCTCACGCTCGCCCCCCCCACTCTTCCTCACCCCCCACATTCTCCCTCGCCCCCCCCGCTCACTCGCCCTCCCCCCTCTTTCCTTTGCCTCCCTCTCTCTCTCACCCCGCCACTCCCCCTCGCTCTCCCTCACCCCTCCCTCTCTCCCTCACCGTTGCTGTCCCTCCCGCTCTCCCTCGCCCTTCCGCTCTCCCTCACCGTTGCAGTCCCCTCCCGCTCTCCCACGCCCTCCCTCCCGCTCTCCCACGCCCTCCCTCCCGCACTCCCACGCCCTCCCTCCCGCACTCCCACGCCCTCCCTCCCGCTCTCCCTCGCCCTCCCTCCCGCTCTCCCACGCCCTCCCTCCCGCTCTCCCTCGCCCTCCCTCCCGCTCTCCCACGCCCTCCCTCCCGCACTCCCACGCCCTCCCTCCCGCACTCCCACGCCCTCCCTCCCGCACTCCCACGCCCTCCCTCCCGCACTCCCACGCTCTCCCTCCCGCTCTCCCTCGCCCTCCCTCCCGCTCTCCCTCACCGTTGCTGTCCCCCCCCGCTCTCCCACGCCCTCCCTCCCGCTCTCCCTCACCGTTGCTGTCCCCACCCGCTCTCCCACGCCCTCCCTCCCGCTCTCCCTCACCATTGCTGTCCCCTCGCGCTCTCCCACGCCCTCCCTCCCGCTCTCCCTCGCCCGCTCTCCCTCACGCTCACCCCTCCGCTCTGCCTCGCTTTTGCTGTCCCCCCCGCTCTCCCACGCCCTCCCTCCCGCTCTCCCTCGCCCTCCCTCCCGCTCTCCCTCGCCCGCCCTCCCGCTCTCCCTCGCCCGCCCTCCCGCTCTCCCTCGCCCTCCCTCCCGCTCTCCCACGCCCTCCCTCCCGCTCTCCCTCGCCTTCACCCCTCCGCTCTGCCTCGCTGTTGCTGTCCCCCCCCGCACTCCCACGCCCTCCCTCCCCGCTCTCCCTCACCCTCCCTCCCACTCTCCCTCACCCTCTCTCCCGCTCTCCCTCGCCCTCCCTCCCGCTCTCCCTCGCCCTCCCTCCCGCTCTCCCTCACCCTCTCTCCCGCTCTCCGTCGCCCTCACCCCTCCGCTCTGCCTCGCTGTTGCTGTCCCCCCCCCGCTCTCCCACGCCCTCCCTCCCACTCTCCCTCGCCCTCACCCCTCCACTCTGCCTTGCTGTTGCTGTCCCCCCCCGCTTTCCCACGCCCTCCCTCCCGCTCTCCCTCACCCTCCCTCCCGCTCTCCCTCGCCCTCCCTCCCGCTCTCCCTCGCCCTCACCCCTCCACTCTGCCTTGCTGTTGCTGTCCCCCCCTGCTTTCCCACGCCCTCCCTCCCGCTCTCCCTCACCCTCCCTCCCGCTCTCCCACGCCCTTCGTCCCGCTCTCCCACGCCCTCCCTCCCGCTCTCCCTCGCCCTCCCTCCCGCTCTCCCTCGCCCTCCCTCCCGCTCTCCCTCGCCCTCCCTCCCGCTCTCCCACGCCCTCCCTCCCGCTCTCCCACGCTCTCCCTCGCCCTCCCTCCCGCTCTCCCACGCCCTCCCTCTCCCACGCCCTCCCTCCCGCTCTCCCACGCCCTCCCTCCCGCTCTCCCTCGCCCTCCCTCCCGCTCTACCTCGCCCTCCCTCCCGCTCTACCTCGCCCTCCCTCCCGCTCTCCCACGCCCTCCCTCCCGCTCTCCCACGCCCTCCCTCCCGCTCTCCCTCGCCCTCCCTCCCGCACTCCCTCGCCCTCCCTCCCGCTCTCCCTCGCCCTCCCTCCCGCTCTCCCACGCCCTCCCTCCCGCTCTCCCTCGCCCTCCCTCCCGCTCTCCCACGCCCTCCCTCCCGCTCTCCCACGCCCTCCCTCCCGCTCTCCCTCGCCCTCCCTCCCGCTCTCCCTCGCCCTCCCTCCCCTCTCCCACGCCCTCCCTCCCGCTCTCCCTCGCCCTCCCTCCCGCTCTCCCATGCCCTCCCTCCCGCTCTCCCTCGCCCTCCCTCCCGCTCTCCCTCGCCCTCCCTCCCGCTCTCCCTCGCCCTCCCGCCCGCTCTCCCACGCCCTCCCTCCCGCTCTCCCTCGCCCTCCCTCCCGCTCTCCCTCGCCCTCCCTCCCGCTCTCCCTCGCCCTCGCTCCCGCTCTCCTTCGCCCTCCCTCCCGCTCTCCCACGCCCTCCCTCCCGCTCTCCCACGCCCTCCCTCCCGCTCTCCCTCGCCCTCCCTCCCGCTCTCCCACGCCCTCCCTCCCGCTCTCCCTCGCCCTCCCTCCCGTTCTCCCACCCGCTCTCCCTCGCTCTCCCTCCCGCTCTCCCTCGCCCTCCCTCCCGCTCTCCCTCGCCCTCCCTCCCGCTCTCCCACGCCCTCCCTCCCGCTCTCCCACGCCCTCCCTCCCGCCCTCCCTCCCGCTCTCCCACCCGCTCTCCCACGCCCTCCCTCCCGCCCTCCCTCCCGCTCTCCCACCCGCTCTCCCACGCCCTCCCTCCCGCTCTCCCACGCCCTCCCTCCCGCTCTCCCTCGCCCTCCCTCCCGCTCTCCCATGCCCTCCCTCCCGCTCTCCCTCGCCCTCCCTCCCGCTCTCCCTCGCCCTCCCTCCCGCTCTCCCTCGCCCTCCCGCCCGCTCTCCCACGCCCTCCCTCCCGCTCTCCCTCGCCCTCCCTCCCGCTCTCCCTCGCCCTCCCTCCCGCTCTCCCTCGCCCTCCCTCCCGCTCTCCTTCGCCCTCCCTCCCGCTCTCCCACGCCCTCCCTCCCGCTCTCCCACGCCCTCCCTCCCGCTCTCCCTCGCCCTCCCTCCCGCTCTCCCACGCCCTCCCTCCCGCTCTCCCTCGCCCTCCCTCCCGTTCTCCCACCCGCTCTCCCTCGCTCTCCCTCCCGCTCTCCCTCGCCCTCCCTCCCGCTCTCCCTCGCCCTCCCTCCCGCTCTCCCACGCCCTCCCTCCCGCTCTCCCACGCCCTCCCTCCCGCCCTCCCTCCCGCTCTCCCACCCGCTCTCCCACGCCCTCCCTCCCGCCCTCCCTCCCGCTCTCCCACCCGCTCTCCCACGCCCTCCCTCCCGCTCTCCCACGCCCTCCCTCCCGCTCTCCCTCGCCCTCCCTCCCGCTCTCCCACGCTCTCCCACGCCCTCCCTCCCGCTCTCCCTCGCCCTCCCTCCCGCTCTCCCTCGCCCTCCCCCCCCTCTCTCCCTTGCCTCCCTCTCTCTCTCCTCGCCTCCCCCGCTCTCCCTCGCTCCTCCTCACCCCCCCTCCCTCGCTCTCCCTCGCTCTCCCCCCTCCCCCCGCTCTCCCCCCCCCCTCCCGCCCCCCCCGCTCCCCCCCTCCCTCCCCCTCTCTCTCACCCCACCACTCCCCCCTCGCTCTCCCACCCCCCCCTCTCCCTCACCGTTGCTGTCCCCCCCGCTCTCCCACGCCCTCCCTCCCGCTCTCCCTCACCGTTGCTGTCCCCCCCGCTCTCCCACGCCCTCCCTCCCGCTCTCCCTCACCGTTGCTGTCCCCTCCCGCTCTCCCATGCCCTCCCTCCCGCTCTCCCTCGCCCTCCCTCCCGCTCTCCCTCGCCCTCCCTCCCGCTCTCCCTCGCCCGCCCTCCCGCTCTCCCTCGCCCTCCCTCCCGCTCTCCCACGCCCTCCCTCCCGCTCTCCCTCGCCTTCACCCCTCCGCTCTGCCTCGCTGTTGCTGTCCCCCCCCGCACTCCCACGCCCTCCCTCCCGCTCTCCCACGCCCTCTCCCACGCCCTCCCTCCCGCTCTCCCTCGCCCTCCCTCCCGCACTCCCTCACCCTCTCTCCCGCTCTCCCTCACCCTCCCTCCCGCTCTCCCACGCCCTACCCCCCGCTCTCCCTCGCCCTCTCTCCCGCTCTCCCTCGCCGTTGCTGTCACCCCCCCCCGCTCTCCCTCGCCGTTGCTGTCCCCTCCCACTCTCCCTCACCGTTGCTGTCCCCCCCCCGCTCTCCCACGCCCTCCCTCCCGCTCTCCCTTGCCCTCCCTCCCGCTCTTCCTCACCCTCTCTCCCGCTCTCCCTCCCGCTCTCCCTCCCGCTCTCCCTTGCCCTCCCTCCCGCTCTCCCACGCCCTCCCTCCCGCTCTCCCACGCCCTCCCTCCCGCTCTCCCTCGACCTCCTCCCCCCCCCGCTTTCCCTCACAGTTGCTGTCCCCCCCGCTCTCCCTCGACCTCCCCCTCCCCCTCTCTCCCTCGCCCTCCCCCCCCGCTCTCCCTCACCGTTGCTGCCCCCCCGCTCTCCCTCGCGATCCCCCCCCTCTCCCTCACCGTTGCTGTCCCCACCCGCTCTCCCACGCCCTCCCTCCCGCTCTCCCTCACCATTGCTGTCCCCTCGCGCTCTCCCACGCCCTCCCTCCCGCTCTCCCTCGCCCGCTCTCCCTCACGCTCACCCCTCCGCTCTGCCTCGCTTTTGCTGTCCCCCCCGCTCTCCCACGCCCTCCCTCCCGCTCTCCCTCGCCCTCCCTCCCGCTCTCCCTCGCCCGCCCTCCCGCTCTCCCTCGCCCGCCCTCCCGCTCTCCCTCGCCCTCCCTCCCGCTCTCCCACGCCCTCCCTCCCGCTCTCCCTCGCCTTCACCCCTCCGCTCTGCCTCGCTGTTGCTGTCCCCCCCCGCACTCCCACGCCCTCCCTCCCCGCTCTCCCTCACCCTCCCTCCCACTCTCCCTCACCCTCTCTCCCGCTCTCCCTCGCCCTCCCTCCCGCTCTCCCTCGCCCTCCCTCCCGCTCTCCCTCACCCTCTCTCCCGCTCTCCGTCGCCCTCACCCCTCCGCTCTGCCTCGCTGTTGCTGTCCCCCCCCCGCTCTCCCACGCCCTCCCTCCCACTCTCCCTCGCCCTCACCCCTCCACTCTGCCTTGCTGTTGCTGTCCCCCCCCGCTTTCCCACGCCCTCCCTCCCGCTCTCCCTCACCCTCCCTCCCGCTCTCCCTCGCCCTCCCTCCCGCTCTCCCTCGCCCTCACCCCTCCACTCTGCCTTGCTGTTGCTGTCCCCCCCTGCTTTCCCACGCCCTCCCTCCCGCTCTCCCTCACCCTCCCTCCCGCTCTCCCACGCCCTTCGTCCCGCTCTCCCACGCCCTCCCTCCCGCTCTCCCTCGCCCTCCCTCCCGCTCTCCCTCGCCCTCCCTCCCGCTCTCCCTCGCCCTCCCTCCCGCTCTCCCACGCCCTCCCTCCCGCTCTCCCACGCTCTCCCTCGCCCTCCCTCCCGCTCTCCCACGCCCTCCCTCTCCCACGCCCTCCCTCCCGCTCTCCCACGCCCTCCCTCCCGCTCTCCCTCGCCCTCCCTCCCGCTCTACCTCGCCCTCCCTCCCGCTCTACCTCGCCCTCCCTCCCGCTCTCCCACGCCCTCCCTCCCGCTCTCCCACGCCCTCCCTCCCGCTCTCCCTCGCCCTCCCTCCCGCACTCCCTCGCCCTCCCTCCCGCTCTCCCTCGCCCTCCCTCCCGCTCTCCCACGCCCTCCCTCCCGCTCTCCCTCGCCCTCCCTCCCGCTCTCCCACGCCCTCCCTCCCGCTCTCCCACGCCCTCCCTCCCGCTCTCCCTCGCCCTCCCTCCCGCTCTCCCTCGCCCTCCCTCCCCTCTCCCACGCCCTCCCTCCCGCTCTCCCTCGCCCTCCCTCCCGCTCTCCCATGCCCTCCCTCCCGCTCTCCCTCGCCCTCCCTCCCGCTCTCCCTCGCCCTCCCTCCCGCTCTCCCTCGCCCTCCCGCCCGCTCTCCCACGCCCTCCCTCCCGCTCTCCCTCGCCCTCCCTCCCGCTCTCCCTCGCCCTCCCTCCCGCTCTCCCTCGCCCTCCCTCCCGCTCTCCTTCGCCCTCCCTCCCGCTCTCCCACGCCCTCCCTCCCGCTCTCCCACGCCCTCCCTCCCGCTCTCCCTCGCCCTCCCTCCCGCTCTCCCACGCCCTCCCTCCCGCTCTCCCTCGCCCTCCCTCCCGTTCTCCCACCCGCTCTCCCTCGCTCTCCCTCCCGCTCTCCCTCGCCCTCCCTCCCGCTCTCCCTCGCCCTCCCTCCCGCTCTCCCACGCCCTCCCTCCCGCTCTCCCACGCCCTCCCTCCCGCCCTCCCTCCCGCTCTCCCACCCGCTCTCCCACGCCCTCCCTCCCGCCCTCCCTCCCGCTCTCCCACCCGCTCTCCCACGCCCTCCCTCCCGCTCTCCCACGCCCTCCCTCCCGCTCTCCCTCGCCCTCCCTCCCGCTCTCCCACGCTCTCCCACGCCCTCCCTCCCGCTCTCCCTCGCCCTCCCTCCCGCTCTCCCTCGCCCTCCCCCCCTCTCTCCCTTGCCTCCCTCTCTCTCTCTCACCCCCCCACTCCCCCTCGCTCTCCCACCCCCCCCGCTCTCCCTCACCGTTGCTGTCCCCCCCGCTCTCCCACGCCCTCCCTCCCGCTCTCCCTCACCGTTGCTGTCCCCCCCGCTCTCCCACGCCCTCCCTCCCGCTCTCCCTCACCGTTGCTGTCCCCTCCCGCTCTCCCATGCCCTCCCTCCCGCTCTCCCTCGCCCTCCCTCCCGCTCTCCCTCGCCCTCCCTCCCGCTCTCCCTCGCCCGCCCTCCCGCTCTCCCTCGCCCTCCCTCCCGCTCTCCCACGCCCTCCCTCCCGCTCTCCCTCGCCTTCACCCCTCCGCTCTGCCTCGCTGTTGCTGTCCCCCCCCGCACTCCCACGCCCTCCCTCCCGCTCTCCCACGCCCTCTCCCACGCCCTCCCTCCCGCTCTCCCTCGCCCTCCCTCCCGCACTCCCTCACCCTCTCTCCCGCTCTCCCTCACCCTCCCTCCCGCTCTCCCACGCCCTACCCCCCGCTCTCCCTCGCCCTCTCTCCCGCTCTCCCTCGCCGTTGCTGTCACCCCCCCCGCTCTCCCTCGCCGTTGCTGTCCCCTCCCACTCTCCCTCACCGTTGCTGTCCCCCCCCCCGCTCTCCCACGCCCTCCCTCCCGCTCTCCCTTGCCCTCCCTCCCGCTCTTCCTCACCCTCTCTCCCGCTCTCCCTCCCGCTCTCCCTCCCGCTCTCCCTTGCCCTCCCTCCCGCTCTCCCACGCCCTCCCTCCCGCTCTCCCACGCCCTCCCTCCCGCTCTCCCTCGACCTCCTCCCCCCCCCGCTTTCCCTCACAGTTGCTGTCCCCCCCGCTCTCCCTCGACCTCCCCCTCCCCCTCTCTCCCTCGCCCTCCCCCCCCGCTCTCCCTCACCGTTGCTGCCCCCCCGCTCTCCCTCGCGATCCCCCCCCTCTCCCTCACCGTTGCTGTTTTCCCCCCCTCTCCCTCACCGTTGCTGTCCCCCCCCCGCTCTCCCTCGCCCACCCCCCCCGCTCTCCCTCGCCCACCCACCCCCCGCTCTCCCTCGCCGTCGCTCCCCCCGTTCTCCCTCACCATTGCTGTCCCCCCCCCCGCTCTCCTCGCCATTGCTGTCTCCCCCCGCTCTCCCTTGCCCTCCACCCCCCCGCTCTCCCTTACCCTCCCACCGCTCTCCCTCACCTTTGCTGTCCCGCCGCTCTCCTCACCATTGCTGTCTCCCCCGCTCTCCTCGCCGTTGCTGTCTCCCCCGCTCTCCCTTGTCCTCCCCCCCCCCCCCCCTGCTCTCCCTCACCCTCCCCCGCCGCTCTCCCTCACCGTTCCTGTCCCCGCCCTGCTCACCCTCACCGTTGCTGTCCCCCCCGCCCTCCCTCACCGTTGCTGTCCACCCCCCCGCTCTCCCTCACTGTTACTGTCCCCCCCCACTCTCCCTCCCACTCCCCCCGCTCTCCCTCCCCCTCCCCCCGCTCTCCCTCACTGTTGCTGTCCCCCCCGCGCTCTGTCACCTTTGCTGTCCCCCCCCCGCTCTCCCTCACCATTGCTGACCCCCCCCGCTCTCCTCACCGTTGCTGCCCCCCCCCCCGCTCTCCCTCACCATTGCTGACCCCCCCCGCTCTCCTCACCGTTGCTGTCTCCCCCCCCCCGCTCTCCCTTACCCACACCCCCTGCTCTCTCTCACCTTTGCTGTCCCCTCCCCGCTCTCCCTCACCGTTGCTGTCTCCCCCCGCTCTCCTCACCGTTGCTATCTCCCCCCCCCCCCGCTCTCCCTTACCCACACCCCCCGCTCTCCCTCACCGTTGCTGTCTCCCCCCGCTCTCCTCGCCGTTGCTGTCCCCCCCCGCTCTCCTCGCCGTTGCTGTCCTCCCCCGCTCTCCCTCACCGTTGCTGTCTCCCCCCGCTCTCCTCGCCGTTGCTGTCCTCCCCCGCTCTCCCTCACCGTTGCTGTCTCCCCCCGGTCTCCTCGCCGTTGCTGTCCTCCCCCGTTCTCCCTCACCGTTGCTGTCTCCCCCCGGTCTCCTCGCCGTTGCTGTCTCCCCCCGCTCTCCATTGCCCCCTCCCCCGCCCGCTCTCCCTTGCCCTCCCCCCCCCCCGCTCTCCCTCCCCCTCCCCCGCTGCTCTCCCTCACTGTTCCTGTCCCCCCCTGCTCTCCCTCCCTCACCGTTGCTGTTCCCCCCCCCCCGCCACTCTCCCTCACCGTTGCTGTTCCCCCCCCCCCCGCCACTCTCCCTCACCGTTGCTGTCCCCGTCCCCCCTGCTCTCCTCACCGTTGCTGTCCCCCCCCGCTCTCCTCACTGTTGCTGACCAGCCCCGCTCTCCCTCACCGTTGCTGTCCCCCCGCCCCCGCTCTCCTCACCGTTGCTGTCCCCCCGCCCCCGCTCTCCTCGCCGTTGCTGTCTCCCCCCCGCCCCCGCTCTCCTCGCCGTTGCTGTCTCCCCCCCCCCCGCTCTCCCTCACCGTTGCTGTCCCCCCCCCGCTCTCCCTCACCGTTGCTGACCAGCCCCGCTCTCCCTCACCGTTGCTGTCCCCCCGCCCCCGCTCTCCTCGCCGTTGCTGTCTCCCCCCCCGCCCCCGCTCTCCTCGCCGTTGCTGTCTCCCCCCCGCCCCCGCTCTCCTCGCCGTTGCTGTCTCCCCCCCCCCCGCTCTCCCTCACCGTTGCTGTCCCCCCCCGCTCTCCTCACCGTTGCTGACCAGCCCCGCTCTCCCTCACCGTTGCTGTCCCCCCGCCCCCGCTCTCCTCGCCGTTGCTGTCTCCCCCCCCCCCGCTCTCCCTCACCGTTGCTGTCCCCCCCCCGCTCTCCCTCTCCGTTGCTGTCACCCCCCCCGCTCTCCCTCACCGTTACTGTCCCCCCCGCTCTCCTTCGCCCTCCCCCCACTCTCCCTCGCCCCTTCCGCTCTCCCTCACCGTTGCTGTCCCCACCCCGCTCTCCCTCACCCTCCCCCGCTCTCCCTCACTGTTGCTGTCCACCCCCTCCGCTCTCCGTCACCGTTGCTGTCCCCCCCCCGCTCTCCCTCGCCCTCCCCGCCCGCTCTCCCTCACCGTTGATGCCCACCTCCCGCTCTCCCTCACCGTTGCTGTCCCCCCTCGCTCTCCTCGCCGTTGCTGTCTCCCCCCGCTCTCCCTTGCCCTCCCCGCTCTCCCTCGCCCTCCCGCTCTCCCTCCCCCTCCC
>NW_027309212.1:12500-46408 GCF_047496885.1 Scyliorhinus torazame | reverse complement strand
GAGTGAGGAGTGGATGAGGGGCGAGTGAGGAGTGGATGAGGGGGGAGTGAGGAGTGGATGAGGGGGGAGTGAGGAGTGGATGAGGGGAGGGTGAGGAGTGGATGAGGGGAGATTGAGGAGTGGATGAGGGGGGAGTGAGGAGTGGATGAGGGGGGAGTGAGGAGTGGATGAGGGGGGAGTGAGGAGTGGATGAGGGGAGAGTGAGGAGTGGACGAGGGGAGAGTGAGGAGTGGACGAGGGGAGAGCGAGGAGTGGATGAGGTGAGAGTGAGGAGAGGATGAGAGGGGAGTCAGGAGTCATGAGGGGAGAGTGAGGAGAGGATGAGAGGGGAGTCAGGAGTGGATGAGGGGAGAGTGAGGAGAGGATGAGAGGGGAGTCAGGAGTGGACGAGGGGAGAGCGAGGAGTGGATGAGGGGAGGGGGAGGAGTGGATGGGGTGGGTGATGAGTGGATGAGGGGAGGGGGAGGAGAGGGGGAGGAGTGGATGAGGGGAGAGTGAGGAGTGGATGAGGGGGGAGTCAGGAATGGATGAGGGAGGGGAGGAGTGGAATGAGTGGATGAGGGGGGTGAGGAGTGGATGAGGGGGGTGAGGAGTGGATGAGGGGGGTGAGGAGTGGATGAGGGGAGGGGGAGCAGTGGATGAGGGGAGAGTGAGGAGTGGATGAGGGGTGAGTGAGGAGTGGATGAGGGGGAGGGGGATGAGTGGATGAGGGGGAGGGGGATGAGTGGATGAGGGGAGAGCGAGGAGTGGATGAGGGGAGGTGGAGGAGTGGATGAGTGAAGAGTGGATGAGGGGAGGGGGATGAGTGGATGAGGGGGGAGGAGTGGATGAGGGGGGAGGAGTGGATGAGGGGGAGGAGTGGATGAGGGGAGGGGGAGGAGTGGAGGGGGAGGAGTGGATGAGGGGAGGGGGAGGAGTGGATGAGGGGAGGGGGAGGAGTGGATGAGGGGAGAGCGAGGAGTGGATGAGGGGAGGTGGAGGAGTGGATGAGTGAAGAGTGGATGAGGGGAGGGGGAGGAGTGGATGAGGGGAGGGGGAGGAGTGGATGAGGGGAGGGGGAGGAGTGGATGAGGGGGGTGAGGAATGGATGAGGGGGGTGAGGAGTGGATGAGGGGAGGGGGTGAGTGGATGAGGGGAGAGCGAGGAGTGGATGAGGGGAGGTGGAGGAGTGGATGAGGGGAGAGGGAGGAGTGAATGATGGGGGTGAGGAGTGGATGAGGGGGGTGAGGCATGGATGAGGGGAGGGAGAGGAGTGAATGGGGGAGGGGGAAGAATGGATGAGGGGGTGAGCAGTGGATGAGGGGAGGGGGAGGAGTGGATGAGGGGAGGGTGAGGTGTGGATGAGTGAAGAGTGGATGAGTGGAGAGTGAGCACTGGATGAGGGGAGGGTGAGAGTGGATGAGGGGAGGGGGAGGAGTGGATGAGGGGAGTGAGGAGTGGATGAGGGACGGGTGAGGAGTTGATGAGGAGAGTGAGGAGTGGATGAGCGGATGGTGAGGCGTGGATGAGGGTGACGGAGGAGTGGATGAGGGGAGAGCGAGGAGTGGATGAGGGGAGGGTGAGGAGAGTGAGGAGTGGATGAGGGAAGGGTGAGGAGTTGATGGGGAGAGTGAGGAGTGGATGAGGGGAGTGAGGAGTGGAAGAGGGGAGGGTCAGGAGTGGATCTGGGGAGGATGAGGGGAGAGTGAGGAGTGGATGAGGGGGAGTGGATGAGGTGAGGGTGAGGAGTGGATGAGGGGAGGGGGAGGAGTGGATGAGGGGAGAGCGAGGAGTGGATATGGGGAGAGTGAGGAGTGGATGAGGGGAGGGTGAGGAGTGGATGAGGGGAGGGTGAGGAGTGGATGAGGGGAGGGTGAGGAGTGGACGAGGGGAGAGCGAGGAGTGGCTGAGGGGGGAGTGAGGAGTGGATGAGGGGGGAGTGAGGTGTGGATGAGGGGAGGGGGAGTAGTGAATGAGGGGGGAGTGAGGAGTGGATGAGGGGAGGGGAGAAGTGGATGAGGGGGGTGAGGAGTAGATGAGGGGAGGGGGAGGAGTGGATGAAGGGAGGGGAGGAGTGGATGAGGGGAGGGGAGGAGTGGATGAGGGGAGGGGGAGAAGTGGATGAGGGGAGGGGGAGGAGTGGATGAGGGGAATGTGAGGAGTGGATGAGGGGAGTGTGAGGAGTGGATGAGGGGGGTGAGGAGTGGATGAGGGGAGGGGGGAGTTGTTGAGGGGGTGAGGAGTGGATGAGGGGAGGGGAGGAGTGGATGAGGGGAGAGGGAGTGGATGAGGGGAGAGTGAGGAGTGGATGAGGGGAGAGTGAGGAGTGGATGAGGGGAGAGTGAGGAGTGGATGAGGGGAGGGGGAGGAGTGGATGAGTGGAGAGGGAGGAGTGGATGAGGGGAGTGTGAGGGGTGGATGAGGGTAGGGTGAGGAGTGGGTTGGGGAGGGTGAGGAGTGGATGAGGGGAGAGTGAGGAGTGGATGAGGGGAGAGTGAGGAGTGGATGAGGGGAGAGTGAGGAGTGGATGAGGGGAGAGGGAGGATTGGATGAGTGTAGGGGAGGAGTCTATGAGGGGAGAGTGAGCGGTGGATCAGGGGAGGGGGAGGAGTGGATCAGGGGAGGGGGGAGTGGAGTGGATGAGGGGAGAGGGAGGAGTGGATGAGGGAAGGCTGAGGAGTGGATGAGGGGAGAGTGAGGAGTGGATGAGGGGAGAGTGAGGAGTGGATGAGGGGGGAGTGAGGAGTGGATGAGGGGAGAGTGAGGCGTGGATGAGGGGTGGCTGAGGAGTGGATGAGGGGAGAGTGAGGAGTGGATGAGGGGGGAGCGAGGAGTGGATGAGGGGAGAGTGAGGAGTGGATGAGGGGAGGGGGAGGAGTGGATGAGGGGAGGGGGAGGAGTGGATGAGGGGAGGGGGAGGAGTGGATGAGGGGAGGGGGAGGAGTGGATGAGGGGAGGGGGAGGAGTGGATGAGGGGAGGGGGAGGAGAGGATGAGGGGTGGGGGGGGGAGTGGATGAGGGGAGAGGGAGGAGTGGATGAGTGTAGAGTGAGGAGTGGATGAGGGGAGGGGGAGGAGTGGATGAGGGGAGGGGGAGGAGTGGATGAGGGGAGAGGGAGGATTGGATGAGGGGAGTGTGATGGGTGGATGAGGGTAGGGTGAGGAGTGGGTTGGGGAGGGTGAGGAGTGGGTTGGGGAGGGTGAGGAGTGGATGAGGGGAGAGTGAGGAGTGGATGAGGGGAGAGTGAGGAGTGGATGAGGGGAGAGTGAGGAGTGGATGAGGGGAGAGGGACGAGTGGATGAGTGGAGAGTGAGGAGTGGATGAGTGGAGAGTGAGGAGTGGATGAGGGGATGGGAGGAGTGGAGGGGAGGAGTCTATGAGGGGAGAGTGAGCGGTGGATCAGGGGAGGGTGAGGAGTGTATGAGGGGAGGGGGGAGTGGAGTGGATGAGGGGAGAGGGAGGAGTGGATGAGGGGAGGCTGAGGAGTGGATGAGGGGAGAGTGAGGAGTGGATGAGGGGAGAGTGAGGCGTGGATGAGGGGAGGCTGAGGAGTGGATGAGGGGAGAGTGAGGAGTGGATGAGTGGGGAGCGAGGAGTGGATGAGGGGAGAGCGAGGAGTGGATGAGGGGAGAGTGAGGAGAGGATGAGAGGGCAGTCAGGAGTGGATGAGGGGAGAGTGAGGAGTGGATGAGGGGAGAGTGAGGAGTGGATGAGGGGAGAGTGAGGAGAGGATGAGAGGGGAGTCAGGAGTGGATGAGGGGAGAGCGAGGAGTGGATGAGGGGAGAGTGAGGAGAGGATGAGAGGGGAGTCAGGCGTGGATGAGGGGAGATGAGGAGTGGATGAGGGGAGGGGGAGGAGTGGATGGGGTGGGTGATGAGTGGATGAGGGGAGGGGGAGGAGAGGGGGAGGAGTGGATGAGGTGAGAGTGGGGAGTGGATGAGGGGGGTGTCAGGAATGGATGAGGGAGGGGAGGAATGGATGAGGGGAGTGGAATGAGTGGATGAGGGGGGTGAGGAGTGGATGAGGGGAGGGGGAGCAGTGGATGAGGGGAGAGTGAGGAGTGGATGAGGGGTGAGTGAGGAGTGGATGAGGGGAGGGGGAGGACTGGGTGAGGGGAGAGCGAGGAGTGGATGAGGGGAGGGGGATGAGTGGATGAGGGGAGAGCGAGGAGTGGATGAGGGGAGGTGGAGGACTGGATGAGTGAAGAGTGGATGAGGGGAGGGGGAGGAGTGGATGAGGGGAGGGGGAGGAGTGGATGAGGGGAGGGGGAGGAGTGGATGAGGGGAGGGGGAGGAGTGGATGAGGGGAGGGGGAGGAGTGGATGAGGGGAGGTGGAGGAGTGGATGAGTGGAGGGGGAGGAGTGGATGAGGGGCGGGCAGGAGTGGATGAGGGGAGGGGAGGAGTGGATGAGGGGAGGGGGAGGAGTGGATGAGGGGAGGAGTGAATCAGGGGGCTGAGGAGTGGATGAGGGGGTGAGGAGTGGATGAGGGGGTGAGGAGTGGATGAGGGGAGGGGGATGAGTGGATGAGGGTAGAGCGAGGAGTGGATGAGGGGAGGTGGAGGAGTGGATGAGGGGAGGGGGAGGAGTGAATGATGGGGGTGAGGGGTGGATGAGGGGGGTGAGGCGTGGATGAGGGGAGGGAGAGGAGTGAATGAGGGGAGGGGGAAGAATGGATGAGGGGGTGAGGAGTGGATGAGGGGAGGGGGAGGAGTGGATGAGGGGAGGGGGAGGAGTGGATGAGGGGAGAGTGAGGAGTGGATGAGTGAAGAGTGGATGAGTGGAGAGTGAGGAGTGGATGAGGGGAGAGTGAGGAGGGAATGAGGGAAGGGTGAGAGTGGATGAGGGGAGAGTGAGGAGTGGATGAGGGGAGGGTGAGGAGTGGATGAGGGGAGAGTGAGGAGTGGATAAGGGAAGGATGAGGAGTTGATGGGGAGAGTGAGGAGTGGATGAGGGGAGAGCGAGGAGTGGATGAGGGGAAGGTGAGGAATGGACGAGGGGGGAGCGAGGAGTGGCTGAGGGGGGAGTGAGGTGTGGATGAGGGGAGGGGGAGTAGTGAATGAGGGGGAAGTGAGGAGTGGATGAGGGGAGGGGGAGGAGTGGATGAGGGGAGGGGGAGGAGTGGATGAGGGGAAGTGAGGAGTGGATGAGGGGAGGGGAGGAGTGGATGAGGGGAGGGGGAGGAGTGGATGAGGGGGTTGAGGAGTGGATGAGGGGAGGGAGAGGAGTGGATGAGGGGAGGGGGAGGAGTGGATGAGGGGAGGGGGAGGAGTGGATGAGGGGAGGGGGAGGAGTGGATGAGGGGAGGGGGAGGAGTGGATGAGGGGAGGGGGAGGAGTGGATGAGGGGAGAGGGAGGAGTGGATGAGGGGAGAGGGAGGAGTGGATGAGGGGAGAGTGAGGAGTGGATGAGGGGAGAGTGAGAAGTGGATGAGGGGAGAGTGAGAAGTGGATGAGGGGAGAGTGAGAAGTGGATGAGGGGAGTGAGGAGTGGATGCGGGGAGGGGGAGGAGTGGATGAGGGGAGAGGGAGGAGTGGATGAGGGGAGAGGGAGGAGTGGATGAGGGAAGAGTGAGGAGTGGATGAGGGGAGGGGAGGAGTGGATGAGGGGAGAGGGAGGAGTGGATGAGGGGAGAGTGAGGGGTGGATGAGGGTAGGGTGAGGAGTGGATTGGGGAGGGTCAGGAGTGGATGAGGGGAGAGTGAGGAGTGGATAAGGGGAGAGTGAAGAGTGGATGAGTGGAGAGTGAGTGGATGAGGGGAGGGGAGGAGTGGAGGAATGTAGGGGAGGAGTCTATGAGGGGAGAGTGAGCGGTGGATCAGGGGAGGGTGAGGAGTGGATGAGGGGAGGGGGAGGAGTGGATGAGGGGAGGGGGAGGAGTGGATGAGGGGAGGATGAGGAGTGGATGGGGAGCGGGAGGAGTGGATGAGGGGAGGGTGAGGAGTGGGTGAGGGGAGGATGAGGAGTGGATGAGGGGAGTGGGAGGAGTGGATGAGGGGAGGGTGAGGAGTGGGTGAGGGGAGCGAGGAGTGGATGAGGGGAGTGGGAGGAGTGGATGAGGGGAGAGGGAGGAGTGGATGAGGGGAGAGGGAGGAGTGGATGAGGGGAGGGGGAGGAGTGGATGAGGGGAGGGGGAGGAGTGGATGAGGGGAGGGGGAGGAGTGGATGAGGGGAGGGTGAGGAGTGGACGAGGGGAGGGTGAGGAGTGGATGAGGGGGAGGGGGAGGAGTGGATGAGGGGAGAGGGAGGAGTAAATGAGGAGGGAAGTGAGGAGTGGATGAGGGGAGGGGGAGGAGTGGATGAGTGGGGAGTGAGGAGTGGATGAGGTGGAGGGGGAGGAGTGGATGAGGGGAGGGTGAGGAGTGGATGAGGGGGGAGTGAGGAGTGGATGAGGGGGTAGGGGAGGAGTGGATGAGGGGAGGGTGAGGAGTGGATGAGGGGGGAGTGAGGAGTGGATGAGGGGGTAGGGGAGGAGTGGATGAGGGGAGGGGGAGGAGTGGATGAGGGGAGGGTGAGGAGTGGATGAGGGGGGAGTGAGGAGTGGATGAGGTGGAGGGGGAGGAGGGGAGGGTGAGGAGAGGGTGAGGAGTGGATGAGGGGGGAGTGAGGAGTGGATGAGGGGGTAGGGGAGGAGTGGATGAGGGGAGAGCGATGAGTGGATGAGGGGAGGGGGAGGAGTGGATGAGGGGAGACAGAGAGAAAGACAGAATTTCCAGTGCAGAAGGAGGCCATTCGGCCCATCGGGTCTGCCTAGGCCCTTGGAAAGAGGCCCTGCACCCTATCCCCATAACCCAGTAATCCCAATTAACCTTTTTGGACACAAAGGGAAATTTATCACGGCCAATCCACCTGTACATCTTTGCACTGTGGGAGCGCCCGGAGGAAACCCACGCAGACACGCGGAGGACGTGCAGACTCCGCACAGACAGTGACCCAAGCTGGGAATCGAACCTCGCACCCTGGCGCTGTGAAGCCACAGTGCTAACCACTGTGCTACCATGCTGCCTTAGGGCAGGGAGGGAGAGACAGATAGGGAGAAAGAGAGATAGGGACAGAAGGAGGGGCCAGAGAATGAGAGAGAGAGAGACGGTGACAGACAGGGAGAGACAGACAGACAGACGGTGACAGACAGGGAGAGACAGACAGACAGAGAGAGAGAGACAGACAGAGAGAGACAGTGACAGACAGGGAAAGAGAGAGTGAGATTGAGAGAGATAGTGACAGACAGGGAGAGAGAGACAGACAGGGAGAGAGAGACAGACAGAGAGAGACAGACAGGGAGAGAGAGAGTGAGATTGAGAGAGAGAGCGAGACAGTGACAGACAGGAGAGAGAGACAGAGACTGAGAGAGAGAGAGAGAGACAGCGACAGACAGGGAAAGGGAGACAGAGTGAGAGAGAAAGGGAGTGAGAGAAGGTGATAAAGAAAGGGAGTGACAGAGGGAGTGAGGGAGGCAGAGAGAGTGATAGAGAGAGAGTGATAGAGAGGCAGAATGATAGAGACAGAGAGTGAGCCAGAGGGACAGAGTGAATCAGAGAGAAACAGAGAGACAGAGTGATCGAGAGAGGGAGAGACAGAGAGAGAGATTCAGAGAGAGACAGACGGGGACAGAGAGTGAGCCAGAGAGAAATAGAGACAGAGTGATAGAGGGAGAGACAGAGCGAGAGAGATTCAGAGAGAGACAGACAGAGAGAGTGATAGAGACAGAGAGAATGAGAGAGACAGAGACAGAGCCAGAGAGAGGTATAGAGTGACAGAGAGGGAGAGAGAGAGTGAGACAGATAGAGAGACAGAGCAAGGGATAGAGAGAGGTAGAGTGAGAGAGACAGAGAGTGACAGAGAGAGAGACAGAGAGTGAGACAGAGAGAGGGGTATATATATAGAGAGAGACAGAGACAGAGAGAGTGAGACAGACAGAGAAAGACAGAGAGTGACAAAGAGAGGGAGAGACAGAGAGAGTGAGACAGAGAGAGGGATATATATATATATATATATATAGAGAGAGAGAGAGAGACAGAGACAGACAGAGAGAGAAAGACAGAGAGTGACAAAGAGAGGGAGAGAGAGACACGGAGATGGAATAGCAACTCACCTCCAGGTCAAGCTGTCTGATCGCCTGCAAACGCCAAGGAGAGAGATGTGAGTGTGGGAGAGGAAGGGAGATCTGAGTGTGGGAGAAGGAGAGAGATCTCAGTGTGGGAGCTGGAATTAGCCCAAAGGTCTGAGCTGGATAGGGGGGGGGTGGTTAGAGAATAATCCTTTCAACGCACTCACCAGCTCGCTGACACTCTCCATACGGTAGAAAAATTAAAGACTGGAATTAATTAGTTTAAAACTGCCTGAGTGAGGGCCAGGAATAAATAAACTATTTGCTTCCACGTTAAGGAAAATAATTATTCTTCAAAAAGAGTTATCAGGCTGGGGGAGGGGGAGGGGGGGATGTTTAGAAGCCCCTTGTAAAGTTTTAGAATAATTCCCCGTTTTGCTCTTCAGTCCCATCTGGGAGCGCATGCGTCTGTGTCCCAGTCAATGTCACTGCAGCATCTCTCTCTCTCCCTCCCTCCCTCCTTTCCTGATCCATCGGCTGCTGGGGATGTGTTTTGGGTTTGCACAGAAGCACTTACTGCAGAGCACAGATTTTGCAAATCAGACAGAGAGAGAGAGAGAAAGTTATTTACAATAGACATTTCCTTGAAATAAATAAATGAAATAAATAAATAGCCTTTTATTGTCACAAGCAGGCTTACATTAACACTGCAATGAAGTTACTGTGAAAAGCCCCTAGTCGCCACATTCCAGCGCCTGTTCGGGTACACAGAGGGAGAATTAATAAAAATAATCATCTTTATTGTCACAAGTAGGCTTACATTCACACTGCAATGAAGTTGCTGTGAAAAGCCCCTAGTCGCCACATTCCGGCGCCTGTTCGGGTACACGGAGGGCGAATTCTCAGCGGGTACGGGGACTGAACTCGCGCTGCTGGCCTTGTTTTCAATGCATCAGGAGTGACCATGCATTTTTTAAAAAATGTGGCATCATTGTTTAAACGCTCACCCCCAGTGTGAGGTGGGGGAGAGGTGAGTGGGGGTGGGGGAGAGGTGAGTGGGGGTGGGACACACACACACACCTGGTCGAGGTCTTTTAAGATGACACGAGGGCTGGAGGTAGAGATGATGTTTCCACTTTGTGTGTGTGCGTGTGGGGGTTGGGGCGGTGAGAATGGGAGGGGACGGGGGGGTCCCTCAACACGAGACAGTCACTGGGGTGGGTATGGCGGTTGGCACCACTGCATCACAGCGCCAGGATTCGATTCCGGCCTCGGGGTGACTGTCTGTGTGCGGAGTCTGCATGTTCTCCCCCATGTCTGTGTGGGTTTCCTCCGGGTGCTCTGGTTTCCTCCCACAGCCCAATAATGTGCAGGTTAGGTGGATTGACTGTGCTAAATTGTCCCCTAGTGTCCAAAGATGTGCAGGTTAGGTGGATTGGCCGTGCTAAATTGTCCCCTAGTGTCCAAAGATGTGCAGGTTAGGTGGATTGGCCGTGCTAAATTGTCCCCTAGTGTCCAAAGATGTGCAGGTTAGGTGGATCGGCCGTGCTAAATTGTCCCCTAGTGTCCAAAGATGTGCAGGTTAGGTGGATTGGCAGTGATAAATTGTCCCTTAGTGTCCAAAGATGTGCAGGTTAGGTGGATCGGCCGTGCTAAATTGTCCCTTAGTGTCCAAAGATGTGCAGGTTAGGTGGATTGGCCGTGCTAAATTGTCCCTTAGTGTCCAAAGATGTGCAGGTTAGGTGGATTGGCCGTGCTAAATTGTCCCTTAGTGTCCAAAGATGTGCGGGTTAGGTGGATTGACCGTGCTAAATTGTCCCCTAGTGTCCAAAGATGTGGAGGTTAGGTGGATTGGCTGTGCTAAATTGTCCCCTAGTGTCCAAAGATGTGCAGGTTAGGTGGATTGGCCATTGCTAAATTGTCCCTTAGTGTCCAAAGATGTGCAGGTTGGGTGGATTGGCCGTGCTAAATTGTCCCCTAGTGTCCAAAGATGTACAGGTTAGGTGGATTGGCCGTGCTAAATTGTCCCTTAGTGTCCAAAGATGTGCAGGTTAGGTGGATCGGCCATGCTAAATTGTCCCCTAGTGTCCAAAGATGTGCAGGTTAGGTGGATCGGCCGTGCTAAATTGTCCCTTAGTGTCCAAAGATGTGCAGGTTAGGTGGATTGGCCGTGCTAAATTGTCCCTTAGTGTCCAAAGATGTGCAGGTTAGGTGGATTGGCCGTGCTAAATTGTCCCTTAGTGTCCAAAGATGTGCGGGTTAGGTGGATTGACCGTGCTAAATTGTCCCCTAGTGTCCAAAGATGTGGAGGTTAGGTGGATTGGCCGTGCTAAATTGTCCCCTAGTGTCCAAAGATGTGCAGGTTAGGTGGATTGGCCATTGCTAAATTGTCCCTTAGTGTCCAAAGATGTGCAGGTTAGGTGGATGGGCCGTGCTAAATTGTCCCCTAGTGTCCAAAGATGTGCAGGTTAGGTGGATTGGCCGTGCTAAATTGCCCCTTAGTGTCCAAAGATGTGCAGGTTGGGTGGATTGGCCGTGTTAAATTGTCCCTTGGTGTCCAAAGATGTGCAGCTTGGGTGAATCGACCGTGCTAAATTGGCCCCTTAGTGTCCAAAGATGTGCAGGTTAGGTGGATTGGCCGTGCTAAATTGTCCCTTAGTGTCCAAAGATGTGCAGGTTAGGTGAATCGGCCGTGCTAAATTGTCCCTTAGTGTCCAAAGATGTGCAGGTTAGGTGAATCGGCCGTGCTAAATTGGCCCCTTAGTGTCCAAAGATGTGCAGGTTAGGTGGATTGGCCATGCTAAATTGTCCCTTAGTGTCCAAAGATGTGCAGGTTAGGTGAATCGGCCGTGCTAAATTGGCCCCTTAGTGTCCAAAGATGTGCAGGTTAGGTGGATTGGCCGTGTTAAATTGCCCCTTAGTGTCCAAAGATGTGCAGGTTAGGTGGATTGGCCGTGCTAAATTGTCCCTTAGTGTCCAAAGATGTGCAGGTTAGGTGGATTGGCCATGCTAAATTGTCCCTTAGTGGCCAAAGATGTGCAGGTTAGGTGGATTGGCCGTGCTAAATTGTCCCTTAGTGTCCAAAGATGTGCAGGTTAGGTGAATCGGCCGTGCTAAATTGTCCCTTAGTGTCCAAAGATGTGCAGGTTAGGTGGGATTACGGGGATAGGATGGGGGAGTGGGCTTAGATCGGGCCTTCTTTAGGAAGTTTGGTGCAGACTCGATGGGACGAACGGCCTCCTACGATTCTAAGGAAACAAACCCAAACGGGAAAAACATGGCCAAAGCGAGTCTGTCTCTGGAACTCTTCCCTTCCCCAGAAGGCGGTGGGTGCAGAATCTGGGAATATGATTAAGGCAGAGCTGGCGAGATTCCTGATTAACGAGGGGGGGGGGGGGGGCGTCGACAGGAATGAGGTTGCAACCAGATCAGTCACGATCTTATTGAATAGGATAGCAGGGCTCGAGGGGCTGAGTGGCTTATTCCTAACTCATAAGTTTGTATCGAGTGAGGAAGGTGAGACCATTTCAACCGGTTGGAGCGGAGGCTCAGGAAGTAGTAGGTTTTACGGGGGGGGGGGGGGGGGGGGGGGGGGGGGGAATGGTGTTAATCGGTGCTGGCCCAGGCACGATGGATGGGCCGAAGTGCCTGTCTCTGTGCCAGCAGCCTGCCGGTAGTCCATCTTATGGCAAATAGTCCACTTACACAGCAAGGAGTCCGCACAATTTATTGACTTCAAAGAACCTCTACGAACTGCAGCAAAACAGGACTCGAAACTGCAGCAAGAGCACCCTACTTAAGCCCACACCTCCACCCTATCCCTGTAGCCCCACCTCACCTTTTTTGGACACGAAGGGCAATTCATCACGGCCAATCCACCTAACCCGCACATCTTTGGACTGTGGGAGGAAACCGGAGCACCCGGAGGAAACCCACGCACACCACGGGGAGAACATGCAGACTCCGCACAGACAGTGACCCGAGCCGGGAATCGAACCCGGGACCCTGGAGCTGTGAAGCAACTGTGCTAACCACTGGGCTACCGTGTTGCCCACGTTGCAACATCAGGTGGGGTGGGGTGGAATGGGAGAAATTGGTGGTGGAGAAGTAACTGTATGATCGGGAAACAGGGACACTGGCTGATCTTCCAGGTTCAGACCGCGACGTACCTCACAGTCGAACAGCCCGACAGCATATAACATCAAGGCCTTTCCGGCACCACTTTGGGCACGATTCCACAATGTTAAAAGTCTCCCTCTCCATTGCGAGGGGACTTATATACTCACCGTAAAAATGCACCCCCTCCTGCACCTCACGTTGCACATACGATAACAGAAGTTTTTTTAAAAAAGATACATAGTGATGATAAATTTGAAAGGGAGGAGGGCAGAGTTCTGCAACCTTCGCCACCAGCTGGCTGGAGTCTGGAACTGCGCCGTTACACACAACTGTTTACATAGGAGAATGTCACTTGAGGGTTATTGAGCAGAATGTTTTTTGCATCTGGGTTAGGAAAGCAGAGGTCAGGGATTAAGACAATTCAGGTTCTGATCCCATTGGGGTAGTTTGCGAGTACTTAAATGCTGCATTTTAAAAAAAAAATTTTATTCCAGCGTCCTTGAGCTTGACGGAATCTCATTAAAAAACCCAGCAGCTCACTAATGTCCTCGGGGATGCAAATCTGCTGTCCTTACTCGATGATTAGCTACCTTCCGATGTGGCACTGTAAGACGCACCGCAGCGACTTGCCGAGGCTTCTTCGACAGCACCTTCCAAACCCGCCACCCCAACCATCTTGAAGGACAAGGGGGGGGGGGCGGCAGACACACGGGGAACACACCCCCCCCCCACCCCCACCTGCAAGTTCCCCCTCCGAGCCGCTCGCCATCCCGGCTCGGGAATATATCGGCCGTTCCTTCACTGTGGCCGGGGTCAGAATCGCGGAACTCCCTCCCTAACAGCACAGAGGGCGTACCTACACCAGACGGGACTGCAGCAGGTTCAAGATGGCGCCCCCCCCCCCCCCTCCCACCCCCACCTTCTCGAGGGGCAATTAGGGATGGGGAATAGATGCTGGGTCCAGCCGGCCAAGGCTGAAGGAAAAAGGACTTGCCTTTGCAGGTTTGCTGTTAAAAAGTGGAGGCGGGACACAAAAGACTCATCGGGCACCACTGATCTGACAAGCTTGGCAAGAGCTTCGCTGTCCACTGTCCGCCTCGCTGGCGAGTTGTGCCTCTGAATGGAGCTCTGTCTCGGAGCCAGGCAGCTGGCCAGCTTTTCACTCTCTCACCATTCATCAGGGCTGCCCGCGCTGCAGCCTGGTTGCCCAGGACGCGATGGGCAGCAGCGCGGAACCGCTTGCAAAGGTCGGGGCTCGGCAGAGGGGAAAGATTGGGAACCCTCGCTTCACCCTCTTCTGTCCCCACCTTCCCCATCTCCAGGACCGCCCTCGTTTACGTGCCACGCGGACCCCTCTCCGGTCAGCGGCCTCACGGAGGCGCGCGGGGTGTCAGCGGTTTGTAAAGAATCGCTCCCGGAGGCGTTAACGCAGGCCCTCGCACCCCCCCCCCCCCCCCCAAGGAACAGAGACTGGAATGAGAGAGTGACCATGGAAAAGCCCAAAACACGGTGGTCTATTCAGCTCCAGAGATGGTCTGGGGCGTGCGGGAATTTCAGATCAATCCGGGACATGGCTGCTGGCACTGAGGAACGCTCGTCGGCACATTGAGAACAATGGTCCCCTTGGGGGCCGGGCAGTCGGCAGTCCGCTTTCCGATTAGAGTGGCAATCGGGCTGGATGGGGAGGGAGGGACAGGGCTGTGGAACCTCCAAGAAAGCATCCAAATGCACCCCCTCCCCATCTCTGTAACCTCCTCCAGCCCCTACACTCCCTCCCTATCTCTGTAACCTCCTCCAGCTCCTACACCCCCTCCCTATCTCTGTAACCTCCTCCAGCCCCTACACCCCCTCCCGATCTCTGTAACCTCCTCCAGCCCCTACACCCCCTCCCGATCTCTGTAACCTCCTCCAGCCCCTACACCCCCTCTCTATCTCTGTAACATCCTCCAGCCCCTACACCCCCTCCCTATCTCTGTAACCCCCTCCAGCACCTACACCCCCTCCCTATCTCTGTAACCTCCTTCAGCCCTTACACCCCCCTCCCTATCTCTGTAACGTCCTCCAGCCCCAACATCCCCTCCCTCTCTCTGTAACCTCCTCCAGCCCCTACACCCCTCCCTATCTCTGTAACCCCCTCCAGCCACTACACCCCCTCCCTCTCTCTGTAACCTCCTCCAGCCCCTACACCCCCTCCCTATCTATGTAATCTCCTCCAGCCCGTACACCCCCTCCCAATCTCTGTAACCACCTCCAGCCCCTACACCCCCCTCCCTATCTCTGTAACCACCTCCAGCCCCTACAACCCCCTCCCTATCTATGTAACCTCCTCCACCCCCTCCCTATCTCTGTAACCTCCTCCACCCCTACCCTATCTCTGTAACCTCCTCCAGTCCCTACACCCCCTCCCTATCTCTGTAACCTCCTCCAGCCCCTACACCCCCTCCCTATCTCTGTAACCTCCTCCAGCCCCTACACCCCCTCCCTATCTCTGTAACCTCCTCCAGCCCCTACACCCCCTCCCTATCTCTGTAACCTCCTCCAGCCCCTACAACCCCCTCCCTATCTCTGTAACCACCTCCAACCCCTACAACCCCCTCCCTATCTCTGTAACCTTCTCCAGCCCCTACACTCCCTCCCTATCTCTGTAACCACCTCCAGCCCCTACACCCCCTCCCTATCTATGTAATCTCCTCCAGCCCGTACCCCCCTCCCTATCTCTGTAACCTCCTCCAGCCCCTGCAACCCCCTCCCTATCTCTGTAACCTCCTCCAGCCCCTAAACCTCCTCCAGTCCCTACACCCCCTCCCTATCTCTGTAACCTCCTCCAGACCCTACACCCCCTCCCTATCTTTGAAACCTCCTCCAGCCCCTGCAACCCCCTCCCTATCTCTGTAACCTTCTCCAGCCCCTACACTCCCTCCCTATCTATGTAATCTCCTCCAGCCCGTACACCCCCTCCCTATCTCTGTAACCACCTCCAGCCCCCTACACCCCCCTCCCTATCTCTGTAACCACCTCCAGCCCCTACACCCCCCTCCCTATCTCTGAAACCTCCTCCAGCCCCTGCAACCCCCTCCCTATCTCTGTGACCTCCTCCAGCCCCTACACCCCCTCCCGATCTCTGTAACCTCCTCCAGCCCCTACACCCCCTCTCTATCTCTGTAACATCCTCCAGCCCCTACACCCCCTCCCTATCTCTGTAACCCCCTCCAGCACCTACACCCCCTCCCTATCTCTGTAACCTCCTTCAGCCCTTACACCCCCCTCCCTATCTCTGTAACGTCCTCCAGCCCCAACATCCCCTCCCTCTCTCTGTAACCTCCTCCAGCCCCTACACCCCTCCCTATCTCTGTAACCCCCTCCAGCCACTACACCCCCTCCCTCTCTCTGTAACCTCCTCCAGCCCCTACACCCCCTCCCTATCTATGTAATCTCCTCCAGCCCGTACACCCCCTCCCAATCTCTGTAACCACCTCCAGCCCCTACACCCCCCTCCCTATCTCTGTAACCACCTCCAGCCCCTACAACCCCCTCCCTATCTATGTAACCTCCTCCACCCCCTCCCTATCTCTGTAACCTCCTCCACCCCTACCCTATCTCTGTAACCTCCTCCAGTCCCTACACCCCCTCCCTATCTCTGTAACCTCCTCCAGCCCCTACACCCCCTCCCTATCTCTGTAACCTCCTCCAGCCCCTACACCCCCTCCCTATCTCTGTAACCTCCTCCAGCCCCTACACCCCCTCCCTATCTCTGTAACCTCCTCCAGCCCCTACAACCCCCTCCCTATCTCTGTAACCACCTCCAACCCCTACAACCCCCTCCCTATCTCTGTAACCTTCTCCAGCCCCTACACTCCCTCCCTATCTCTGTAACCACCTCCAGCCCCTACACCCCCTCCCTATCTATGTAATCTCCTCCAGCCCGTACCCCCCTCCCTATCTCTGTAACCTCCTCCAGCCCCTGCAACCCCCTCCCTATCTCTGTAACCTCCTCCAGCCCCTAAACCTCCTCCAGTCCCTACACCCCCTCCCTATCTCTGTAACCTCCTCCAGACCCTACACCCCCTCCCTATCTTTGAAACCTCCTCCAGCCCCTGCAACCCCCTCCCTATCTCTGTAACCTTCTCCAGCCCCTACACTCCCTCCCTATCTATGTAATCTCCTCCAGCCCGTACACCCCCTCCCTATCTCTGTAACCACCTCCAGCCCCCTACACCCCCCTCCCTATCTCTGTAACCACCTCCAGCCCCTACACCCCCCTCCCTATCTCTGAAACCTCCTCCAGCCCCTGCAACCCCCTCCCTATCTCTGTGACCTCCTCCAGCCCCTACACCCCCTCCCTATCTCTGTAACCTCCTCCAGCCCCTACACCCCTCCCTATCTCTGTAACCTCCTCCAGCCCCTACACCCCCTCCCTATCTATGTAATCTCCTCCAGCCCGTACCCCCCCTCCCTATCTTTGTAACCACCTCCAGCCGGTACAACCTCCTCCAGCCCCTACACCCCCTCCCTATCTCTGTAACCACCTCCAGCCCCTACACCCCCTCCCTATCTCTGTAACCACCTCCAGCCCCTACACCCTCTCCCTATCTCTGTAACCTGCTCCAGCCCCTACACCCGCTCCCTATCTCTGTAACCTCCTCCAGCCCCTACACCCCCTCCCTATCTCTGTAGCCTCCTCCAGCCCCTGCAACCCCCTCCCTATCTCTGTAACCTCCTCCAGCCCCTACACCCCCTCCCTATCTCTGTTACCTCCTCCAGCCCCTACACCCCCTCCCTATCTCTGAAACCTCCTCCAGCCCCTGCAACCCCCTCCCTATCTCTGTAACCTCCTCCAGCCCCTACACCCCCTCCCTGTCTATGCAATCTCCTCCAGCCCACCGCTCCCCCAGTCATGCCCCCCCCCCCCCCCCCCCCGTGAGTCCCCCCACTCTCCCCTTGCCCGGTAGTCCCATACCCACTCAGTTTCTCTCTCTATTGCTCTGCCTCACTCCGTCTGTGCATCTCACACCGTCCGTCCGTCTGGCTCCATCCCGGTCTGTCTGCCCGCATCGCTCCGTCCATCTGTCCGCCTCGCTCCATCCGTCTGTCTGCCCGCATCGCTCCGTCCACCTGTCCGCCTCGCTCCATCCGTCTGTCTGCCCGCCTCGCTCCGTCCGTCTGTCTGTCTGGCTCTGTCCGTCTGTCTGTCCGCCTCGCTCCATCCGTCTGTCTGCCTCGCTCTGTCCGCCTCGCTCCATCCATCTGTCTGCCTCGCTCCGTCCATCTGTCCGCCTCGCTCCATCCATCTGTCTGCCTCGCTCCGTCCGTCTGTCCGCCTCGCTCTGTCCGTCCATCTGTCCGCCTCGCTCCTTCCGTCTGTCTGCCTCGCTCCGTCCGTCTGTCTGCCTCGCTCTGTCCGTCCATCTGTCCGCCTCGCTCCGTCCGTCTGTCTGCCTCGCTCTGTCCGTCCATCTGTCCGCCTCGCTCCGTCCGTCTGTCTGCCTCGCTCTGTCCGTCCATCTGTCCGCCTCGCTCCGTCCGTCTGTCTGCCTCGCTCCGTCCGTCTGTCCGCCTCGCTCCGTCCGTCTGTCTGCCTCGCTCCGTCCGTCTGTCTGCCTCGCTCTGTCCGTCCATCTGTCCGCCTCGCTCCGTCCGTCTGTCTGCCTCGCTCCGTCCGTCTGTCCGCCTCGCTCCGTCCGTCTGTCTGCCTCGCTCCGTCCGTCTGTCCGCCTCGCTCCGTCTGTCTGTCACCCTCGCTCCGTCCGTCTGTCCGCCTCGCTCCGTCCGTCTGTCCGCCTCGCTCCGTCCGTCTGTCCGCCTCGCTCCGTCCGTCTGTCTGCCTCGCTCTGTCCGTCCATCTGTCCGCCTCGCTCCGTCCGTCTGTCCCCTCGCTCCGTCCGTCTGTCCGCCTCGCTCCGTCCGTCTGTCTGCCTCGCTCCGTCCGTCTGTCTGCCTCGCTCTGTCCGTCCATCTGTCCGCCTCGCTCCGTCCGTCTGTCCGCCTCACTCCGTCTGTCTGTCCGCCTCACTCCGTCTGTCTGTCCGCCTCGCTCCGTCTGTCTGTCCGCCTCGCTCCGTCTGTCTGTCTGCCTCGCTCCGTCCGTCTGTCTGCCTCGCTCTGTCCGTCCATCTGTCCGCCTCGCTCCGTCCGTCTGTCTGCCTCGCTCCGTCCGTCTGTCCGCCTCGCTCCGTCTGTCTGCCTCGCTCCGTCCGTCTGTCCGCCTCGCTCCGTCCGTCTGTCCGCCTCGCTCCGTCCGTCTGTCCGCCTCGCTCCGTCCGTCTGTCCGCCTCGCTCCGTCCGTCTGTCCGCCTCGCTCCGTCCGTCTGTCCGCCTCGCTCCGTCCGTCTGTCCGCCTCGCTCCGTCCGTCTGTCACCCTCGCTCCGTCCGTCTGTCCGCCTCGCTCCGTCCGTCTGTCCGCCTCGCTCCGTCCGTCTGTCCGCCTCGCTCCGTCCGTCTGTCTGCCTCGCTCTGTCCGTCCATCTGTCCGCCTCGCTCCGTCCGTCTGTCCGCCTCGCTCCGTCCGTCTGTCCGCCTCGCTCCGTCCGTCTGTCCGCCTCGCTCCGTCCGTCTGTCTGCCTCGCTCTGTCCGTCCATCTGTCCGCCTCGCTCCGTCCGTCTGTCCGCCTCGCTCCGTCTGTCTGTCCGCCTCACTCCGTCTGTCTGTCCGCCTCGCTCCGTCTGTCTGTCCGCCTCGCTCCGTCCGTCTGTCCGCCTCGCTCCGTCCGTCTGTCCGCCTTGCTCCGTCCGTCTGTCCGCCTCGCTCCGTCCGTCTGTCCGCCTCGCTCCGTCCGTCTGTCCGCCTCGCTCCGTCCGTCTGTCCGCCTCGCTCCGTCCGTCTGTCTGCCTCGCTCTGTCCGTCCATCTGTCCGCCTCGCTCCGTCCGTCTGTCTGCCTCGCTCCGTCCGTCTGTCCGCCTCACTCCGTCTGTCTGTCCGCCTCGCTCCGTCTGTCTGTCCGCCTCGCTCCGTCCGTCTGTCCGCCTCGCTCCGTCCGTCTGTCTGCCTCGCTCTGTCCGTCCATCTGTCCGCCTCGCTCCGTCCGTCTGTCTGCCTCGCTCCGTCCGTCTGTCCGCCTCACTCCGTCTGTCTGTCCGCCTCGCTCCGTCTGTCTGTCCGCCTCGCTCCGTCTGTCTGTCACCCTCGCTCCGTCCGTCTGTCCGCCTCGCTCCGTCCGTCTGTCCGCCTCGCTCCGTCCGTCTGTCCGCCTCGCTCCGTCCGTCTGTCTGCCTCGCTCTGTCCGTCCATCTGTCCGCCTCGCTCCGTCCGTCTGTCCGCCTCGCTCCGTCCGTCTGTCCGCCTCGCTCCGTCCGTCTGTCTGCCTCGCTCCGTCCGTCTGTCTGCCTCGCTCTGTCCGTCCATCTGTCCGCCTCGCTCCGTCCGTCTGTCCGCCTCACTCCGTCTGTCTGTCCGCCTCACTCCGTCTGTCTGTCCGCCTCGCTCCGTCTGTCTGTCTGCCTCGCTCCGTCTGTCTGTCTGCCTCGCTCCGTCCGTCTGTCTGCCTCGCTCTGTCCGTCCATCTGTCCGCCTCGCTCCGTCCGTCTGTCTGCCTCGCTCCGTCCGTCTGTCCGCCTCGCTCCGTCTGTCTGTCTGCCTCGCTCCGTCCGTCTGTCCGCCTCGCTCCGTCCGTCTGTCCGCCTCACTCCGTCCGTCTGTCCGCCTCACTCCGTCTGTCTGTCCGCCTCACTCCGTCTGTCTGTCCGCCTCGCTCCGTCTGTCTGTCTGCCTCGCTCCGTCCGTCTGCCTGCCTCGCTCCGTCCGTCTGTCTGCCTCGCTCTGTCCGTCCATCTGTCCGCCTCGCTCCGTCCGTCTGTCTGCCTCGCTCCGTCCGTCTGTCCGCCTCGCTCCGTCCGTCTGTCACCCTCGCTCCGTCTGTCTGTCCGCCTCGCTCCGTCTGTCTGTCCGCCTCGCTCCGTCCGTCTGTCCGCCTCGCTCCGTCTGTCTGTCCGCCTCGCTCCGTCCGTCCGTCTGTCCGCCTCGCTCCGTCTGTCTGTCCGCCTCGCTCCGTCTGTCCACCTCGCTCCGTCTGTCACCCTCGCTCCCTGTCTGTCCGCCTCGCTCCGTCCGTCTGTCACCCTCGCTCCCTGTCTGTCCGCCTCGCTCCGTCCGTCTGTCCACCTCGCTCCGTCTGTCTGTCCACCTCGCTCCGCCTGTCTGTCCACCTCGCTCCGTCTGTCTGTCTGTCCGCCTCGCAGCGTCTCTGTCCGCCTCACTCCGTCTGTCTGTCCGCCTCACTCCGTCTGTCCGCCTCGCTCCGTCTGTCTGTCCACCTCGCACCGTCTCTGTCCACCTCACTCCGTCTGTCTGTCACCCTTGCTCCGTCTGTCCACCTTGCTCCGTCTGTCTGTCCACCTCGCACCGTCTCTGTCCGCCTCGCTCCTCCTGTCTGTCCACCTCACTCCGTCTGTCTGTCACCCTTGCTCCGTCTGTCCACCTCGCTCCGTCTGTCTGTCCACCTCGCACCGTCTCTGTCCGCCTCGCTCCTCCTGTCTGTCCGCTTCGCTCCGTCTGTCTGTCCACCTCGCAGCGTCTCTGTCCGCCTCGCTCCGCCTGTCTGTCCACTTCGCTCCATCCGACTATCAGTCCCTCACTCCGTTTGTCTGTCACCCTCGTGTCTGTTCGCCTCGCTCCGTGTCTGTCCGCCTCGCTCTCCTCCTCTAAGAGGCCCTCTAAAACCGCCCTCTTATGCCTGCCTGTCCCGAATATCTGCTCAGGTGGCTCAATGGCGAAACTGTGCTCAAAGGGTATTCAGAAACTTTCAAATCTGACACGTGATGCCCCTCGAGGTGTTGTCTTAAGCTGAGGGCGGTAGAGCGGAGCTGGTGATTGGCTGTTGCGGGGGTATTTTGCATACGTCCGTGTGCTCACCCTAACTTGGAGGTGTACCTGAGCAAGAGACCCTAGCTGTTCAAGTGAAGACAAGCATCCAGCAGAGGCCAGTAGCGCGGAGCTGCTGATTGGCTGTTGCGGGGGAAATTTGCATATGTCCGTGTGCTCACCCTAACTTGAAGGTGGTTTGTGGAGGAGCTGTTGTCAAGTGACACTTAAACCCAAAACACTTCTTCAGTGTTTCCCTCCCTACCCCCTCTTCTAACCCAAAAGAAATGCTGTAAAGATCAAGAGGAAGGCTCGAGGGCAGGTAGAAATAGAAAGAAGTTGAACCATGACGTCACAGCCTGCAGTGTTATCGTGCGGGGCGCAGAGGTTGCTGAGTGAGTGCTTGCTGAGAAGGGGAATGAATAACAGGCAAGTTCTTTCTTTTTTTATCTAGAGGGGATGGCAGGGAAGGCAGTGCAATGTTCCTCCTGCAGAATGTTTGAGGTGAGGGACGCCGTCAGTGTCCCTGCTGATTTAATCTGTGGGAAGTGCACCCATCTCCAGCTCCTCCGAAACCGCGTTAGGGAACTGGAGCTGGAGCTGGATGAACTTCGGATCATTCGGGAGGCAGAGGTGGTCATAGATAGAAGCTTCAGGGATGTAGTTACTCCGAAGAATAAAGATAGATGGGTGACGGTGAGAGGGGCTGGGAGGAAGCAGTCAGTACAGGGATCCCCTGTGGTCGTTCCCCTTAGTAACAAGTATACCGCTTTGGATATTGTTGGGGAGGGGGGACTTACCAGGGGTAAGCCATGGGGTACAGGTCTCTGGCAAAGAGTCTGTCCCTGTTGCTCAGAAGAGAAGGGGGGAGAGGAGTAGAGCATTAGTCATTGGAGACTCCATAGTTAGGGGGATAGATAGGAGATTCTGTGGGAATCGCGGTTGGTGTGTTGCCTCCCAGGTGCCAGGGTGCGTGATGTCTCGGATCGTGTTTTCGGGATCCTTAAGGGGGAGGGGGAGCAGCCCCAAGTCGTGGTCCACATAGGTACCAATGACATAGGTAGGAAAAGGGATAGGGATGTAAGGCAGGAATTCAGGGAGCTAGGGTGGAAACTTAGATCTAGGACAGAGTTATTATCTCTGGGTTGTTACCCATGCCACGTGCTAGCGAGACGAGGAATAGGGAGAGGGAGGAGTTGAACACGTGGCTACAGGGATGGTGCAGGAGGGAGGGTTTCAGATTTCTGGATAATTGGGGCTCATACTGGGGTCGGTGGGACCTCTACAAACGAGATGGTCTACACCTGGACCAGAGGGGTACCAATATTCTCAGGGGGAAATTTGCTAATCCTCTTCGGGAGGGTTCAAACTAGTTCAGCAGGGGCTTGGGAACCTGAATTGTAGCTCCAGTATACAGGAGGTTGGGAGTAGTGAGGTCATGAGTAAGGTTTCAAAGTTGCAGGAGTGTACTGGCAGGCAGGGAGGTGGTTTAAAGTGTGTCTTCTTCAATGCCAGGAGCATCCGGAATAAAGTGGGTGAATTCATAGAATTTACAGTGCAGAAGGAGGCCATTCGGCCCATCGAGTCTGCACCGGCTCTTGGAAAGAGCACCCGACCCAAACCCACACCCCCACCCTGTCCCGGTAACCCCACCCAACACTAAGGGCAATTGTGGACACTAAGGGACAATTTAGCACGGCTAATCCACCTAACCTGCACATCTTTGGACTGTGGGAGGAACCCGGAGCACCCGGAGGAAACCCACGCACACACGGGGAGAACGTGCAGACTCCGCACAGACAGTAACCCAAGCCAGGAATTGAACCTGGGACCCTGGAGCTGTGAAGCAATTGTGCTAACCACTATGCTACCGTGCTGCCCCAAACTTGCGGCATGGGTTGGTACCTGGGACTTCGATGTTGTGGCCATTTCGGAGACATGGATAGAGCAGGGACAGGAATGGTTGTTGCAGGTGCCGGGGTTTAGATATTTCAGTAAGCTCAGGGAAGGCGGTAAAAGAGGGGGAGGGGTGGCATTGTTAGTCAAGGACAGTATTACGGTGGCAGAAAGGACGTTTGATGAGGACTCGTCTACTGAGGTAGTATGGACTGAGGTTAGAAACAGGAAAGGAGAGGTCACCCTGTTAGGGGTTTTCTATAGGCCTCCGAAAAGTTCCAGAGATGTCGAGGAAAGGATTGCAAAGATGATTCTGGATAGGAGCGAAAGCAACAGGGTAGTTGTTATGGGGGACTTTAACTTTCCAAATATTGACTGGAAACTCTATACTTCGAGTACTTTAGATGGGTCCATTTTTGTCCAATGTGTGCAGGAGGGTTTCCTGACACAGTATGTAGATAGGCCAATGAGAGGCGAGGCCATATTGGATTTGGTACTGGGTAATGAACCAGGGCAGGTGTTAGATTTGGAGGTAGGTGAGCACTTTGGTGATAGTGACCACAATTCAATTACATTTACTTTAGTGATGGAAAGGGATAGGTATATACCGCAGGGCAAGAGTTTATATCTGGGGGAAAGGCAATTATGATGCGATGAGGCATGACTTAGGATGCATCGGATGGAGAGGAAAACTGCAGGGGATGGGCACAATGGAAATGTGGAGCTTGTTCAAGGAACAGCTACTGCGTGTCCTAGATAAGTATGTACCTGTCAGGCAGAGAGGAAGTGGTCGAGCAAGGGAACCATGGTTTACTAAAGCAGTCGAAACACTTGTCAAGAGGAAGGAGGCTTATGTAAAGATGAGACATGAAGGTTCAGTTAGGGCGCTCGAGAGTTACAAGTTAGCTAGGAAGGACCTAAAGAGAGAGCGAAGAAGAGCCAGGAGGGGACATGAGAAGTCTTTGGCAGGTAGGATCAAGGATAACCCTAAAGCTTTCTTTAGATATGTCAGGAATAAAAGAATGACTAGGGTAAGAGTAGGGCCAGTCAAGGACAGTAGTGGGAAGTTGTGCTTGGAGTCCGAGGAGATAGGAGAAGTGCTAAACGAATATTTTTCTTCAGGATTCACACAGGAAAAAGACAATATTGTCGAGGAGAATACTGAGATACAGGCTACTAGACTAGAAGGGCTTGAGGTTCATAAGGAGGAGGTGTTAACAATTCTGGAAAGTGTTAAAATAGATAAGTCCCCTGGGCCGGATGGGATTTATCCTAGGATTCTCTGGGAAGATAGGGAGGAGATTACTGAGCCTTTGGCTTTGATCTTTAAGTCATCTTTGAATACAAGAATAGTGCCAGAAGACTGGAGGATAGCAAATGTTGTCCCCTTGTTCAAGGGGAGTAGAGACAACCCCGGTAACTATAGACCAGTGAGCCTTACTTCTGTTGTGGGCAAAATCTTGGAAAGGTTTATAAGAGATAGGATGTATAATCATCTGGAAAGGAATAATTTGATTAGAGATAGTCGACACGGTTTCGTGAAGAGTAGGTCGTGTCTCACAAACCTTATTGAGTTATTTGAGAAGGTGACCAAACAGGTGGATGAGGGTAAAGCAGTTGATGTGGTGTACATGGATTTCAGTAAAGCGTTTGATAAGTTTCCCCAAGGTAGGCTACTCCAGAAAATACGGAGGCATGGGATTCAACGTGATTTTGCAGTTTGGATCAGAAATTGACTAGCTGGAAGAAGACAAAGGGTGGTGGTTGATGGGAAATGATCAGACTGGAGTCCAGGTACTAGTGGTGTACCACAAGGATCTGTTTCGGGGCCACTGCTGTTTGTCATTTTTATAAATGACCTGGAGGGCGTAGAAGGATGGGTGAGTAAATTTGCAGATGACACTAAAGTCGGTGGAGTTGTGGACAGTGCGGAAGGATGTTACAAGTTACAGAGGGACATAGATAAGCTGCAGCGCTGGGCTGAGAGGTGGCAAATGGAGTTCAATGCAGAAAAATGTGAGGTGATTCATTTTGGAAGGAATAACAGGAAGACAGAGTACTGGGCTAATGGTAAGATTCTTGGCAGTGTGGATGAGCAGAGATCTCGGTGACCATGTACATAAATCCCTGAAAGTTGCCACTCAGGTTGAGGGGGTTGTTAAGAAGGCATATGGTGTGTTAGCTTTTATTTGTAGAGGGATTGAGTTTCGGAGCCATGAGGTCATGTTGCAGCTGTACTAAACTCTGGTGCGGCCGCATTTGGAGTATTGCATGCAATTCTGGTCGCCGCATTATAGGAAGGATGTGGAAGCATTGGAAAGGGTGCAGAGGAGATTTACCAGAATGTTGCCTGGTATGGAGGGAAGATCTTATGAGGAAAGGCTGAGGGACTTGAGGCTGTTTTCGTTAGAGAGAAGAAGGTTAAGAGGTGACTTAATTGAGGCATACAAGATGATCAGAGGATTGGATAGGATGGACAGTGAGAGCCTTTTTCCTCGGATGATGATGCCTAGCACGAGGGGACATAGCTTTAAATTGAGGGGAGATAGATATAGGACAGATGTCAGAGGTAGATTCTTTACTCAGAGAGTAGTAAGGGTGTGGAATGCCCTGCCTGCAACAGTAGTGGACTCGCCAACACTAAGGACATTCGAATGGTCATTGGATAGACATATGGACGATAAGGGAATAGTGTAGATGGGCTTTAGAGTGGTTTCACAGGTCGGCGCAACATCGAGGGCCGAAGGGCCTGTACTGCGCTGTCATGTTCTATGAGGATATTGTATAAAGGTGAGTTCTTGCTGAGGGCGGGCTGCGGGGGGGGGTCAAGGCCATGATAGGATACTGGAGTTGGGGAAAGGTTAATTTAAACTGGAGGTGACGGGCAAACAGACAAAGTGTTCAGTCTGCGATGACCGGGGGGGGGGGGGGGGGGGTCAGTAAATGCCCCACCCCGAGGCAGTTCGCTGCTACCTCTCGATGACAGATCACGGCGCTTCATCAACACGAAATGTGGACCAACAAATTTCTCCTGGACTGGGAGGAGCTGAGCCGGTAGACCACTCACCTCCGAGAGCTCGATTCCTGAATAATCAGAGGGTCCGGAAGGCACCAATCATCGAGTTGACAGCCGGGCAGGGACTTCGTCACCCCGCATTACGGTCACTCATTTTCTCTCGTAGCTGTCCCCATTTGCACCAGACGAGATCGTCCACCAGCTTTTTAAAACACTTTTCCAATTAAGCGGCAAATTAACGTGGCCAATCCACCGAACCTGCACACCTTTGGGTTGTGGGGGTGAGACCCACGCAGACACGGGGAGAATGTGCAAACTCCACACGGACAGTGACCCAGAGCCGGGATCGAACCTGGGACCTCGGCGCCGCGAGGCAGCAGGGCTAACTCACTGCGCCACCGTGCTGCCCGGGAGGGTCAGTACTGAGGGAGCACCGCACTGTCGGAGGGTCAGTACTGAGGGAGTGCCGCACTGTCGGAGGGTCAGTACTGAGGGAGTGCCGCACTGTCAGAGGGTCAGTACTGAGGGAGTGCCGCATTGTGGGAGGGTCAGTACTGAGGGAATGCCGCACTGTCAGAGGGTCAGTGCTGAGGGAGCACCGCACTGTGGGCGGGTCAGTACTGAGGGAGTGCCGCACTGTCGGATGGTCAGTACTGATGGAGTGCCGCACTGTCGGAGGGTCAGTACTGAGGGAGCGCCGCACTGTCGGAGGGTCAGTACTGAGGGAGCGCCGCACTGTCAGAGGGTCAGTACTGGGGGAGCGCCGCACTGTCGGAGGGTCAGTACTGAGGGAGTGCCGCACTGTCGGAGGGTCAGTACTGAGGGAGCGCCGCACTGTCGGAGGGTCAGTACTGAGGGAGCGCCGCACAGTCGGAGGATCACTACTGAGGGAGCGCCGCACTGTCGGAGGGTCAGTACTGAGGGAGCGCTGCACTGTCAGAGGTTCAGTACTGAGGGAGCGCCGCACTGTGGGAGGGTCAGTGCTGAGGGAGCGCCGCACTGTCAGAGGGTCAGTACTGAGGGAGTGCCGCACTGTCAGAGGGTCAGTACTGAGGGAGCGCTGCACTGTGGGAGAGTCAGTACTGAGGGAGTGCCGCACTGTCAGAGTGTCAGTATTGAGGGAGCGCCGCACTGTGGGAGGGTCAGTACTGAGGGAGCTCCACACTGTCATAGGGTCAGTACTGAGGGAGCGCCGCACTGTCAGAGGGTCAGTACTGAGGGAGCACCGCACTGTCGGAGGGTCAGTACTGAGGGAGCACCGCACTGTCAGAGGGTCAGGGCTGAGGGAGCGCCGCACTGTGGGAGGGTCAGTGCTGAGGGAGCTCCGCACCGTCGGACGGTTAGCACTGAGGGAGCGTCGCACTGTCAGAGGGTCAGCACTGAGGGAGCGCCGCACTGTCAGAGGGTCAGTACTGTGGGTCAGTACTGAGGGAGCGCCGCACTGTCAGAGGTCAGTGCTGAGGGAGTGCTGCACTGTCAGAGGGTCAGTACTGAGGGAGTGCCGCACTGTCAGAGGGCCAGCACTGAGGGAGCGCCGCACTGTCAGAGGGTCAGTATTGTGGGTCAGTACTGAGGGAGCGCCGCACTGTCAGAGGGTCAGTGCTGAGGGAGTGCTGTACTGTCAGAGGGTCAGTGCTGAGGGAGTGCTGCACTGTCAGAGGGTCAGTACTGAGGGAAGGCCCCACTGTCAGAGGGTCAGTACTGAGGTAGTGCCGCACTGTCAGAGGGTCAGTACTGAGGGAGCGCCGCACTGTGGGAGGGTCAATACTGAGGGAGCACCGCACTGTCGGAGGGTCAGTACTGAGGGAGTGCCGCACTGTCAGAGGGTCAGTACTGAGGGAGCGCCGCACTGTTGAGGGTCAATACTGAGCGAGCGCCGCACTGTGGGAGGGTCAGTACTGAGGGAGCGCCGCACAGTCGGAGGATCACTACTGAGGGAGCGCCGCACTGTCGGAGGGTCAGTACTGAGGGAGCGCTGCACTGTCAGAGGTTCAGTACTGAGGGAGCGCCGCACTGTGGGAGGGTCAGTGCTGAGGGAGCGCCGCACTGTCAGAGGGTCAGTACTGAGGGAGTGCCGCACTGTCAGAGGGTCAGTACTGAGGGAGCGCTGCACTGTGGGAGAGTCAGTACTGAGGGAGTGCCGCACTGTCATAGGGTCAGTACTGAGGGAGCGCCGCACTGTCAGAGGGTCAGTACTGAGGGAGCACCGCACTGTCGGAGGGTCAGTACTGAGGGAGCACCGCACTGTCAGAGGGTCAGGGCTGAGGGAGCGCCGCACTGTGGGAGGGTCAGTGCTGAGGGAGCTCCGCACCGTCGGACGGTTAGCACTGAGGGAGCGCCGCACTGTCAGAGGGTCAGCACTGAGGGAGCGCCGCACTGTCAGAGGGTCAGTACTGTGGGTCAGTACTGAGGGAGCGCCGCACTGTCAGAGGTCAGTGCTGAGGGAGTGCTGCACTGTCAGAGGGTCAGTACTGAGGGAGTGCCGCACTGTCAGAGGGCCAGCACTGAGGGAGCGCCGCACTGTCAGAGGGTCAGTACTGTGGGTCAGTACTGAGGGAGCGCCGCACTGTCAGAGGGTCAGTGCTGAGGGAGTGCTGTACTGTCAGAGGGTCAGTGCTGAGGGAGTGCTGCACTGTCAGATGGTCAGTACTGAGGGAGCGCCGCACTGTCAGAGGGTCAGTACTGAGGTAGTGCCGCACTGTCAGAGGGTCAGTACTGAGGGAGCGCCGCACTGTGGGAGGGTCAATACTGAGGGAGCACCGCACTGTCGGAGGGTCAGTACTGAGGGAGTGCCGCACTGTCAGAGGGTCAGTACTGAGGGAGCGCCGCACTGTTGAGGGTCAATACTGAGGGAGCGCCGCACTGTGGGAGGGTCAATACTGAGGGAGCACTGCACTGTCGGAGGGTCAGTACTGAGGGAGTGCCGCACAGTCAGAGGGTCAGTATTGAGGGAGCGCCGCACTGTGGGAGGGTCAGTACTGAGGGAGCGCCACACTGTGGGAGGGTCAGTACTGAGGGAGCGCCGCACTGCGGGAGGGTCAGTACTGAGGGAGCACCGCACTGTCAAAGGGTCAGTACTGAGGGAATGCCGCACTGTCAGAGGGTCAGTACTGAGGGAGCGCCGCACTGTGGGAGGGTCAGTACTGAGGGAGTGCCGCACTGTCAGAGGGTCAGTGCTGAGGGAGCGCCGCACTGTCCATGGTTCCATCTTTTGAACGTAGTAGGAAGAATGTGGGACTCACACCCACGGGGAGTGGAAGAATATGGGACTCGCTCCCACAGGGAGTGGGGAGAATGTGGGACTCGCTCCCACAGGGAGTGGGGAGAATGTGGGACTCGCCCCCACAGGGAGTGGGGAGAATGTGGGACTCACTCCCATGGGGGAGAATGTGGGACTCGCTCCCACAGGGAGTGGGGGGAGAATGTGGGACTCGCTCCCACGGGGAGTGGGGGAGAATGTGGGACTCGCTCCCACGGGGAGTGGGGGAGAATGTGGGACTCGCTCCCACAGGGAGTGGGGGAGAATGTGGGACACGCTCCCACGGGGAGTGGGGGAGAATGTGGGACTCGCTCCCACGGGGAGTGGGGGAGAATGTGGGACTCGCTCCCACGGGGAGTGGGGGAGAATGTGGGACTCACTCCCACGGGGAGTGGGGGAGAATGTGGGAGTCGGTCCCACAGGGAGTGGGGAGAATGTGGGACTCGCTCCCACAGAGAGTGGAACGTGGGACTCTCTCCCACGGGGAGTGGGGGAGAATATGGGACTCGGTCCCACGGGGAGTGGGGGAGAATATGGGACTCGGTCACACAGGGAGGGGGGAGAATGTGGGACTCGCTCCCACAGGGACTGGGGGAGAATGTGGGACTCACTCCCATGGGGAGTGGGGGAGAATGTGGGACTCGCTCCCACAGGGAGTGGGGGAGAATGTGGGACTCGCTCCCACAGGGAGTGGGGGAGAATGTGGGACTCGCTCCCACGAGGAGTGGGGGCGAATGTGGGACTCACTCCCACAGGGAGTGGGGAGAATGTAGGACTTGCTCCCACGGGGAGTGGGGGAGAATGTTGGACTCGCTCCCACAGGGAGTGGGGGAGAATGTGGGACTCGCTCCCATGGGGAGAGGGGGAATCTGTGGTACTCGCTATCACTGGGGGTGGGGGAGAATGTGCGACTCGCTCCAACAGGGAGCGGGGGAGAATGTGGGACTCGCTCCCCGGGGAGTGGGCGGAGAATGTGGAACTCGCTCCCACGGGGAGTGGGGAGAATGTGGGACTCTCTCCCACGGGGAGTGGGGAAGAATGTGGGACTCGCTCCCAAGGGGAGTGGGGGAGAATGTGGGACTCGCTCCCACAGGGGAGTGGGGTAGAATGTGGGACCGAATAAGCCGAGCAGAGGGACCGAATGGTCAGATTTAGTTTCTGACGGCACATGAGTGAGCCGGAGCTGCGCAGTGTCTGGAGGGGTCCCCTTTGAAGCAATGCCGGTTCTGGCTCTTCCATTCACTGCTGACCCTCCTCTGCGACTCCCAATCCCGCTAACCCCCTTCCCCTAGCACCCACTCCCAACCCCCCTACCCCTCCCCTTCTCCCTCCCATCACCGCCCGTGCAGTTCGAGTTGGGCCCGACATCGCAGTGACGAATACAGGCAGGAACTGCAGGCCTGCAGCAGGATAACACATTCTTGGTGCAGCGAGTGAGAAGCAAGCAAGCGAGAGGCGCTGACTGCAGCACTGCAGGTGCAGGTAAACAACGCCATAATCCTGGGATCATTCTCTCCACCTTCGCTCCCCATGTGCTCTATTCATCAATGTGAAATCACCACCAAACACTCCCAGGACAGGTACAGCACGGGGTCAGACACAGAGTAAATCTCTCTCTACGCTGTCCCCATCAAACACTCCCAGGACAGGTACAGCACGGGGTTAGATACAGAGTAAAGCTCCCTCTACACTGTCCCCATCAAACACTCCCGGGACAGGTACAGCACGGGGTTAGATACAGAGTAACGCTCCCTCTACACTGTCCCCATCAAACACTCCCAGGACAGGTACAGCACGGGGTGAGATACAGAGTAAAGCTCCCTCTACACTGTCCCCATCAAACACTCCCAGGACAGGTACAGCACGGGGTGAGATACAGAGTAAAGCTCCCTCTACGATGTCCTCATCAAACACTCCCAGGACAGGTACAGCACGGGGTTAGATACAGAGTAACCCTCCCTCTACACTGTCCCCATCAAACACTCCCAGGACAGGTACAGCACGGGGTTAGATACAGAGTAAAGCTCCCTCTACACTGTCCCCATCAAACACTCCCAGGACAGGTACAGCACGGGGTTAGATACAGAGTAAACCTCCCTCTACACTGTCCCCATCAAACACTCCCAGGACAGGTACAGCACGGGGTGAGATACAGAGTAAAGCTCCCTCTACGATGTCCTCATCAAACACTCCCAGGACAGGTACAGCACAGGGTTAGATACAGAGTAAAGCTCCCTCTACGATGTCCTCACGCAATCAGTGGTCACAGAAATGACCCATTTTGAGAAGTGCCTAATGACATATCAAAGCAGAAAGTGAAGGATGGATATGAAATTAAACATTAATACCTCAACACCCTACCCCAGTCCCAAACCTGCCTGTCACCAAGTCCCCGGCCCTTGAGTGAAGTGCGTTCTCGGCTGTAACGTAGGAAATGAGGAAGCTGTTTTGTACACAGCAAGATCCCACCACGATAATGTGAGAGTGACCCCAGGACACTGAGTCCGGACGGTGGAGCAGGAGGCCATTCAGCCCATCAACTCTGCACCGACCCGCTGAAAGAGCGCTCGACCCAGGCCACCCCCCAACCCTATCCTGTAGTTACCCCAGGCGGCAATCGAACCCAGGTCCCTGGCGCTGTGAGGCAGCAATGCTAACCCACTGTGTCACCGTGTCACACCACTCTTCTTTCAATAGGTGTGGGATTTTTTGCACCCACCTGAGGACACACGGGGGCCTCAGCTTAGCGTCTCATCACAAAGGCAGCATCAACGACAGTGCGGCGCTCCCTCAGTACTGACCCTCTGACACTGCGGCGCTCCCTCAGGACTGACCCTCCCACAGTGCGGCGCTCCCTCAGTACTGACCCTCCCACAGTGCGGCGCTCCCTCAGTACTGACCCTCCAAAAGTGCAGTGCTCTCTCAGTACTGACCCTCCCACAGTGCGGCGCTCCCTCAGTACTGACCCTCCCACAGTGCGGCGCTCCCTCAGTACTGACCCTCACACAGTGCGGCACTCCCTCAGTACTGACCCTCTGACAGTGCGGCGCTCCCTCAGTACTGACCCTCCCACAGTGCGGCACTCCCTCAGTACTGACCCTCCCACAGTGCGGCGCTCCCTCAGTACTAACCCTCCGACAGTGCGGCGCTCCCTCAGTACTGACCCTCCCACAGTGCAGTGCTCCCTCAGTACTGACCCTCTGACAGTGCGGCACTCCCTCAGTACTGACCCTCCCACAGTGCGGCACTCCCTCAGTACTGACCCTCTGACAGTGCGGCGCTCCCTCAGTACTGACCCTCTGACAGTGCGGCGCTCCCTCAGTACTGACCCTCCCACAGTGCGGCACTCCCTCAGTACTGACCCTCCGACAGTGCGGCGCTCCCTCAGTACTAACCCTCCGACAGTGCGGCGCTCCCTCAGTACTGACCCTCCCACAGTGCAGTGCTCCCTCAGTACTGACCCTCTGACAGTGCGGCACTCCCTCAGTACTGACCCTCCCACAGTGCGGCACTCCCTCAGTACTGACCCTCTGACAGTGCGGCGCTCCCTCAGTACTGACCCTCCGACAGTGCGGCACTCCCTCAGCACTGACCCTCCGACAGTGCGGCGCTCCCTCAGTACTGACCCTCTGACAGTGCGGAGCTCCCTCAGTACTGACCCACCCACAGTGCGGTTCTCCCTCAGTACTGACTCTCTGACAGTGCGGAGCTCCCTCAGTACTGACCCACCCACAGTGCGGTTCTCCCTCAGTACTGACCCTCCCACAGTGCGGAGCTCCCTCAGTACTGACCCACCCACAGTGCAGCACTCCCTCAGTACTGACCCTCCCACAGTGCGGCGCTCCCTCAGTACTGACCCTCCCACAGTGCGGCGCTCCCTCAGTACTGACCCTCCCACAGTGCGGCACTCCCTCAGTACTGACCCTCCCACAGTGCGGCAATCCCTCAGCACTGACCCTCCCACAGTGCGGCGCTCCCTCAGGACTGACCCTCAGTCAGTGCGGCGCTCCCTCAGTACTGACCCTCCCACAGTGCGGCGCTCCCTCAGTACTGACCCTCCCACAGTGCGGAGCTCCCTCAGTACTGACCCTCCGACAGTGCGGCGCTCCCTCAGTACTGACCCTCTGACAGTGCGGTACTCCCTCAGTACTGACGCTCCGACAGTGCGGCGCTCCCTCAGTACTGACCCTCAGACAGTGCTGAGCTCCCTCAGTACTGACCCTCCCACAGTGCGGCGCTCCCTCAGTACTGACCCTCCCACAGTGAAGCACTCCCTCAGTACTGACCCTCTGACAGTGCGGCGCTCCCTCAGTACTGACCCTCTGACAGTGCGGCACTCCCTCAGTACTGACCCTCTGACAGTGCGGCACTCCCTCAGTACTGACCCTCTGACAGTGCGGCACTCCCTCAGTACTGACCCTCCCACAGTGCGGCGCTCCCTCAGTACTGACCCTCCCACAGTGAAGCACTCCCTCAGTACTGACCCTCCCACAGTGCAGCGTTCCCTCAGTACTGACGCTCTGGAAGAGTTAGTAGAGAGAGGGAGAGCGAGAGAAGAGGGGGGGGGGAGGAGTGTGAGATGGAGGGGGAGAAAAGGTGGTGGAGCGAGAGGTGGGTGAAAAAAAGTGGGGGGCGGTAAAGTGAGAGAGGCGGGGGGGTGGAGAGAGAGAGGGGAGAGAGTGAGAGACAGACAAAGAGAGAGAGACAGAGAGAGGGGAGACATAGAGAGAGACACACACAGAGCGGGAGAAAGAGACAGAGAGAAAGAGACAGAGAGAAAGAGACAGAGAGAGAGAC
>NW_027309211.1:40000-46622 GCF_047496885.1 Scyliorhinus torazame | reverse complement strand
GCTAAGTCCGACTGGTTTATGACTTGCCACTGTCTCCACCAGCCTCCACAGGCTAAGTCCGACTGGTTTATGATTTGCCACTGTCTCCACTGGTTCATGACTTGCCACTGCCTGGCCCTGCCTCCACAGGCTGAGTCCGACTGGTTTATGATTTGCCACTGGTTCATGACTTGCCACTGCCTGGACCTGCCTCCACAGGCTGAGTCCGACTGGTTTATGATTTCCCACTGGTTCATGACTTGCCACTGCCTGGACCTGCCTCCACAGGCTGAGTCCGACTGGTTTATGATTTGCCACTGGTTCATGACTTGCCACTGCCTGGCCCTGCCTCCACAGGCTGAGTCCGACTGGTTTATGATTTGCCACTGGTTCATGACTTGCCACTGCCTGGACCTGCCTCCACAGGCTGAGTCCGACTGGTTTATGATTTGCCACTGGTTCATGACTTGCCACTGCCTGGACCTGCCTCCACAGGCTTAAGTCCGACTGGTTTATGACTTGCCACTGTCTCCACTGGTTCATGACTTGCCACTGCCTGGCCCTGCCTCCACAGGCTGAGTCCGACTGGTTTATGATTTCCCACTGGTTCATGACTTGCCACTGCCTGGACCTGCCTCCACAGGCTGAGTCCGACTGGTTTATGATTTCCCACTGGTTCATGACTTGCCACTGCCTGGACCTGCCTCCACAGGCTGAGTCCGACTGGTTTATGATTTGCCACTGGTTCATGACTTGCCACTGCCTGGCCCTGCCTCCACAGGCTGAGTCCGACTGGTTTATGATTTGCCACTGGTTCATGACTTGCCACTGCCTGGACCTGCCTCCACAGGCTGAGTCCGACTGGTTTATGATTTGCCACTGGTTCATGACTTGCCACTGCCTGGCCCTGCCTCCACAGGCTGAGTCCGACTGGTTTATGATTTGCCACTGGTTCATGACTTGCCACTGTCTCCACCAGCCTCCACAGGCTAAGTCCGACTGGTTTATGATTTGCCACTGTCTCCACCAGCCTCCACTGGTTCATGACTTGCCACCGACTCGGCCAGCCTCCCCAGGCGAAGCGCGGGCGTTTGGTGACAATTCCAAGGCAGACCAAGGCAAACACGGCCCCTTGCGCGGCGGGGAGCCGTGCCCGGCCTCGGCGGGGCGTCGGGCCGCCGTTTGGAGCGCCGGCCGAAAACCCGAAAAAAGGGCGAAAATCGGAAAGAATTCGCGCCCGATCGGGCCGAGCGGCCGGCGGGGCGGCAGCCCGGGTCGGTCTCCGCAGACCTGGAGGCTCGAGGGGACCTTTCCGACCAAAGTCCATTTCTCGATTTTCCACCTCCTACCAATCTGCAGGTACCCCGCCAACCCCTCGGGACGCCAAACGCAAATGGCAAATCGGCGGGAGGGCGCCCGGTAGTCCATCCGAGGAAGGCGCTCCAAGTCCCCGCAGATCGGCTTTTTCAAAACCTCATCGGCACTACCGAGGGCAAGTGGTTAACCAGCTGTCCGAGACACTCGACCACAAATGCAAGTGGCAGCTCGGCGGGACCAATCCGCTCCCTTTAGCGGGAACACCCCCACTGTGTCCCCGGTACCACGGCTGGACACGACCTCATACACTTCCGAGGGCAAGTGATTAACTAACGGTAGGGTGCACTTTTCATATATGCACGTGCCCCATCGGCGGGACCAATCCACTCCTCCGTTCCGCTCTCCTGCAACCTTGGCCCCGGTAAAGCGGCGGCACAGGACCTCATAGACCTCCTGGAAGTCGCCAGAGGCTAAGTCCGACTGGTTTATGACTTGCCACTGCCTGGCCCTGCCTCCACAGGCTAAGTCCGACTGGTTTATGATTTGCCACTGGTTCATGACTTGCCACTGCCTGGCCCTGCCTCCACAGGCTGAGTCCGACTGGTTTATGACTTGCCACTGCCTGGACCTGCCTCCACAGGCTAAGTCCGACTGGTTTATGACTTGCCGCTGCCTGGACCAGCCTCCACAGGCTAAGTCCGACTGGTTTATGACTTGCCACAGTCTCCGCCAGACTCCACTGGTTCATGACTTGCCACCGCCTCGACCAGCCTCCCCAGGCTAAGTCCGAGCGTTGCGGTGGCCATGCCAGTGCCGACGAGGTCTGATCCGGTCCCTCGCGCTCCGGGGAGCCGTGCCCGGCCTCGGCGGGGCGTCGGGCCGCCGTTTGGAGCGCCGGCCGAAAACCCGAAAAAAGGGCGAAAATCGGAAGAAATTCGCGCCCGATCGGGCCGAGCGGCCGGCGGGGCGGCAGCCCGGGTCGGTCTCCGCAGACCTGGAGGCTCGAGGGGACCTTTCCGACCAAAGTCCATTTCTCGATTTTCCACCTCCTACCAATCTGCAGGTACCCCGCCAACCCCTCGTGACGCCAAACGCAAGTGGCAGACCAGCGGGACGGACCACCGGTAGTCATGCCGGGAATGAGGTCTCGGCGTCGGCATAAGGTGGGTGGATCGGACCCCATCCGGCCTACGGTTCTTTTTCAAAACGGCGCCCCCGGCCCCCGCCGGCGGCGGCCTTGGCGGCCGGGTGGGCGCCCCTCCTCGAATCGCCACCCTGCCCCGGGGTGAGCCGCTTCGCCGCCGCCCGGCGCCGTCAACAACCTTGTCCTGGTTTATGACTTGTCACCGCCGCTGGTTTATGACTTGTCACCGCCGCTGGTTTATGACTTGTCACCGCCGCTGGTTTATGACTTGTCAGCACCGGCGGACGGCCTCTCGCCGCCCTTTGGACGCCCCGGCGGCGGACCGTGACCCCCCACGGCTGGCCCGCGCGGGGCCCGCCACCCGCCCAAGGGGCGCCCCCTGCCGTTCGCCCACCTAACGCACGGCTGGAACAGCACCAAGCCCCGCAGCCGGCCAACGGCGGCACACACTGACCGCAGCCCACCGGAGGCACGTCGGGCCGTGGCCGTACCCCGCCCGACAGCGCCCCCTGCGGGCCACGGACCAGGCGGACGTTGGGACGAGACGATCCCCGGCCGAGGCGCTCTCTGAGCCCGCCAGGGACCGGTGCACCGCCGGCGGACGCTGCACCCGGTACACGAGCGCCCTCTGCCCGCCGGGGACCGGTGCACCGCCGGGGGAGTCTGCACCGGGCCCAGGAGCTCCCTCTGCCCGCCAGGAACCGGGGGGACCGCCGGCGGAGGCTGCACCGGGCCCAGCAGGTCACTCTGCCCGCCAGGGACCGGGGGGACCGCCGGCGGAGGCTGAGCCCGGCCCAGGAGCTCCCTCTGCCCGCCAGGAACCGGGGGGACCGCCGGCGGAGGCTGAACCCGGCCCAGGAGGTCACTCTGCCCGCCAGGGACCGGGGGGACCGCCGGCGGAGGCTGCACCGGGCCCACGAGCTCCCTCTGCCCGCCAGGGACCGGGGGGACCGCCGCCGGAGGCTGCACCCGGCCCAGGAGCTCCCTCTGCCCGCCAGGGACCGGGGGGACCGCCGGCGGAGGCTGCACCCGGCCCAGGAGGTCCCTCTGCCCGCCAGGGACCGGGCGGACCGCCGGCGGAGGCTGCACCGGGCCCAGGAGCTCCCTCTGCCCGCCAGGGGCCGGGGGGACCGCCGCCGGAGGCTGCACCGGGCCCAGGAGCTCCCTCTGCCCGCCAGGGGCCGGGGGGACCGCCGCCGGAGGCTGCACCCGGCCCAGGAGCTCCCTCTGCCCGCCAGGGACCGGGGGGACCGCCGGCGGAGGCTGCACCGGGCCCAGGAGCTCCCTCTGCCCGCCAGTGACCGGGGGGACCGCCGCCGGAGGCTGCACCCGGCCCAGTAGCTCCCTCTGCCCGCCAGGGACCGGGGGGTCCTCCGGCGGAGGCTGCACCCGGCCCAGGAGGTCCCTCTGCCCGCCAGGGACCGGGGGGACCGCCGGCGGAGGCGGCACCGGGCCCAGGAGCTCCCTCTGCCCGCCAGGGACCGGGGGGACCGCCGCCGGAGGCTGCACCCGGCCCAGGAGCTCCCTCTGCCCGCCAGGGACCGGGGGGTCCGCCGGCGGAGGCTGCACCCGGCCCAGGAGGTCCCTCTGCCCGCCAGGGACAGGGTGTAACGCCGGCGGAGGCTGCCTCCGGCCCAGGAGGTCCGTCTGCCCGCCAGGGACCGGGGGGACCGCCGAGGAGTCTCTGCCCGTCCCAGATACTCCCTATCCCTACCCCTAACCGTATCCCTAACCCTATCGCCTAACCCTAACCCTATCCCTAACCCTAACCCTAACCCTATCCCTAACTCTAACCCCATCGCCTAACCCTAACCCTATCCCTAACCCTATCCCTAACCCTAACCCTATCCCTAACCCTAACCCTATCCCTAACCCTAACCCTATCCCTAACGCTAACCCTAACCCTATCCCTAACCCTAACCCTAACCCTAACCCTATCCCTAACCCTAACCCTAACCCTATCCCTAACCCTATCGCCTAACCCTAACCCTATCCCTAACCCTATCGCCTAACCCTAACCCTAACCCTAACCCTATCCCTAACCCTAACCCTATCCCCTAACCCTAAACCTATCCCTAACCCTAACCCTAACCCTAGCTCTAACCCCATCGCCTAACCCTAACCCTATCCCTAACCCTAACCCTATCCCTAACCCTAACCCTAACCCTAACCCTAACCCTATCGCCTAACCCTATCCCTAACCCTAACCCTATCCCTAACCCTAACCCTAACCCTATCCCTAACCCTAACCCTATCCCTAACCCTAACCCTATCGCCTAACCCTAACCCTATCCCTAACCCTAACCCTATCGCCTAACCCTAACCCTATCCCTAACCCTAACCCTATCGCCTAACCCTAACCCTATCCCTAACCCTAACCCTATCCCTAACCCTAACCCTAACCCTATCCCTAACCCTAACCCTAACCCTATCCCTAACCCTAACCCTAACCCTATCCCTAACCCTATCGCCTAACCCTATCCCTAACCCTAACCCTATCCCTAACCCTATCGCCTAACCCTAAACCGAACCCCAACCGCAACCCCCAACACCAAAAGGCACCGGGCCGTAAGCCTGCACCCGCACCGGCAGTGCCCTAGCCCCCTCGGGGAAGAAGGGACTCCGTCTCCACACCGCACCCGCCCCAGCTGCGCTCTCTCCCCGCCACCGCCGAAGGCACACGATTTGAACCGCTCCTCCCGTCCGGGGAAGCACACTCGGCAGCACGCCAACCTCCTTCCCAACGGGACCAGGACCGAAGGGCACACAGACCCTCCACCACCCCACCAACGTGACCCCAAGCCCGGGCACCCCCTTCAAATTCGCCCGCTGGGACGTGTATTAAGCCCGGCAACAGTTATTCAAGCAAAACCGCAGCCGCAAGTTGAAGTGACAACTCATTAACCAAAACAATATTGGGCAAGTCATAAACCACTTTCCACTCTGGACAAGTCATAAACCAGTTTCCTCTCTGGACAAGTCATAAACCAGTTGGACAAGTCATAAACCACTTTCCTCTTTGGACAAGTCATAAACCAGTTTCCTCTCTGGACAAGTCATAAACCACTTTCCACTCTGGACAAGTCATAAACCAGTTTCCTCTCTGGACAAGTCATAAACCAGTTGGACAAGTCATAAACCACTTTCCTCTTTGGACAAGTCATAAACCAGTTTCCTCTCTGGACAAGTCATAAACCAGTTGGACAAGTCATAAACCAGTTTCCACTCTGGACAAGTCATAAACCAGTTGGACAAGTCATAAACCACTTTCCTCTTTGGACAAGTCATAAACCAGTTTCCTCTCCGGACAAGTCATAAACCAGTTGGACAAGTCATAAACCACTTTCCACTCTGGACAAGTCATAAACCAGTTTCCTCTCTGGCCAAGTCATAAACCAGTTGGACAAGTCATAAACCACTCTCCTCTCTGGACAAGTCATAAACCACTTTCTTCTCTGGACAAGTCATAAACCACTTTCCTCTTTGGACAAGTCATAAACCAGTTTCCTCTCTGGACAAGTCATAAACCAGTTGGACAAGTCATAAACCACTTTCCACTCTGGACAAGTCATAAACCAGTTGGACAAGTCATAAACCACTTTCCTCTTTGGACAAGTCATAAACCAGTTTCCTCTCTGGACAAGTCATAAACCAGTTGGACAAGTCATAAACCACTTTCCACTCTGGACAAGTCATAAACCAGTTTCCTCTCTGGACAAGTCATAAACCAGTTGGACAAGTCATAAACCACTCTCCTCTCTGGACAAGTCATAAACCACTTTCTTCTCTGGACAAGTCATAAACCACTTTCCTCTTTGGACAAGTCATAAACCAGTTTCCTCTCTGGACAAGTCATAAACCAGTTGGACAAGTCATAAACCACTTTCCTCTTTGGACAAGTCATAAACCAGTTTCCTCTCTGGACAAGTCATAAACCAGTTGGACAAGTCATAAACCACTTTCCACTCTGGACAAGTCATAAACCAGTTTCCTCTCTGGACAAGTCATAAACCAGTTGGACAAGTCATAAACCACTTTCCTCTTTGGACAAGTCATAAACCAGTTTCCTCTCTGGACAAGTCATAAACCAGTTGGACAAGTCATAAACCAGTTTCCACTCTGGACAAGTCATAAACCAGTTGGACAAGTCATAAACCACTTTCCTCTTTGGACAAGTCATAA
>NW_027309211.1:20000-27500 GCF_047496885.1 Scyliorhinus torazame | reverse complement strand
CGACTGGTTTATGATTTGCCACTGTCTCCACTGGTTCATGACTTGCCACTGCCTGGACCTGCCCCCACAGGCTAAGTCCGACTGGTTTATGACTTGCCACTGTCTCCACCTTCCCTCCACAGGCTAAGTGCGACTGGTTTATGACTTGCCACTGTCTCCACCAGCCTCCACAGGCTAAGTCCGACTGGTTTATGATTTGCCACTGTCTCCACTGGTTCATGACTTGCCACTGCCTGGACCTGCCTCCACAGGCTAAGTCCGACTGGTTTATGACTTGCCACTGTCTCCACCAGCCTCCACAGGACAAGTCCGACTGGTTTATGATTTGCCACTGTCTCCACTGGTTCATGACTTGCCACTGCCTGGAACTGCCTCCACAGGCTAAGTCCGACTGGTTTATGACTTGCCACTGTCTCCACCAGCCTCCACAGGCTAAGTCCGACTGGTTTATGATTTGCCACTGTCTCCACTGGTTCATGACTTGCCACTGCCTGGCCCTGCCTCCACAGGCTGAGTCCGACTGGTTTATGATTTGCCACTGGTTCATGACTTGCCACTGCCTGGACCTGCCTCCACAGGCTGAGTCCGACTGGTTTATGATTTCCCACTGGTTCATGACTTGCCACTGCCTGGACCTGCCTCCACAGGCTGAGTCCGACTGGTTTATGATTTGCCACTGGTTCATGACTTGCCACTGCCTGGCCCTGCCTCCACAGGCTGAGTCCGACTGGTTTATGATTTGCCACTGGTTCATGACTTGCCACTGCCTGGACCTGCCTCCACAGGCTGAGTCCGACTGGTTTATGATTTGCCACTGGTTCATGACTTGCCACTGCCTGGACCTGCCTCCACAGGCTTAAGTCCGACTGGTTTATGACTTGCCACTGTCTCCACTGGTTCATGACTTGCCACTGCCTGGCCCTGCCTCCACAGGCTGAGTCCGACTGGTTTATGATTTCCCACTGGTTCATGACTTGCCACTGCCTGGACCTGCCTCCACAGGCTGAGTCCGACTGGTTTATGATTTCCCACTGGTTCATGACTTGCCACTGCCTGGACCTGCCTCCACAGGCTGAGTCCGACTGGTTTATGATTTGCCACTGGTTCATGACTTGCCACTGCCTGGCCCTGCCTCCACAGGCTGAGTCCGACTGGTTTATGATTTGCCACTGGTTCATGACTTGCCACTGCCTGGACCTGCCTCCACAGGCTGAGTCCGACTGGTTTATGATTTGCCACTGGTTCATGACTTGCCACTGCCTGGCCCTGCCTCCACAGGCTGAGTCCGACTGGTTTATGATTTGCCACTGGTTCATGACTTGCCACTGTCTCCACCAGCCTCCACAGGCTAAGTCCGACTGGTTTATGATTTGCCACTGTCTCCACCAGCCTCCACTGGTTCATGACTTGCCACCGACTCGGCCAGCCTCCCCAGGCGAAGCGCGGGCGTTTGGTGACAATTCCAAGGCAGACCAAGGCAAACACGGCCCCTTGCGCGGCGGGGAGCCGTGCCCGGCCTCGGCGGGGCGTCGGGCCGCCGTTTGGAGCGCCGGCCGAAAACCCGAAAAAAGGGCGAAAATCGGAAAGAATTCGCGCCCGATCGGGCCGAGCGGCCGGCGGGGCGGCAGCCCGGGTCGGTCTCCGCAGACCTGGAGGCTCGAGGGGACCTTTCCGACCAAAGTCCATTTCTCGATTTTCCACCTCCTACCAATCTGCAGGTACCCCGCCAACCCCTCGGGACGCCAAACGCAAATGGCAAATCGGCGGGAGGGCGCCCGGTAGTCCATCCGAGGAAGGCGCTCCAAGTCCCCGCAGATCGGCTTTTTCAAAACCTCATCGGCACTACCGAGGGCAAGTGGTTAACCAGCTGTCCGAGACACTCGACCACAAATGCAAGTGGCAGCTCGGCGGGACCAATCCGCTCCCTTTAGCGGGAACACCCCCACTGTGTCCCCGGTACCACGGCTGGACACGACCTCATACACTTCCGAGGGCAAGTGATTAACTAACGGTAGGGTGCACTTTTCATATATGCACGTGCCCCATCGGCGGGACCAATCCACTCCTCCGTTCCGCTCTCCTGCAACCTTGGCCCCGGTAAAGCGGCGGCACAGGACCTCATAGACCTCCTGGAAGTCGCCAGAGGCTAAGTCCGACTGGTTTATGACTTGCCACTGCCTGGCCCTGCCTCCACAGGCTAAGTCCGACTGGTTTATGATTTGCCACTGGTTCATGACTTGCCACTGCCTGGCCCTGCCTCCACAGGCTGAGTCCGACTGGTTTATGACTTGCCACTGCCTGGACCTGCCTCCACAGGCTAAGTCCGACTGGTTTATGACTTGCCGCTGCCTGGACCAGCCTCCACAGGCTAAGTCCGACTGGTTTATGACTTGCCACAGTCTCCGCCAGACTCCACTGGTTCATGACTTGCCACCGCCTCGACCAGCCTCCCCAGGCTAAGTCCGAGCGTTGCGGTGGCCATGCCAGTGCCGACGAGGTCTGATCCGGTCCCTCGCGCTCCGGGGAGCCGTGCCCGGCCTCGGCGGGGCGTCGGGCCGCCGTTTGGAGCGCCGGCCGAAAACCCGAAAAAAGGGCGAAAATCGGAAGAAATTCGCGCCCGATCGGGCCGAGCGGCCGGCGGGGCGGCAGCCCGGGTCGGTCTCCGCAGACCTGGAGGCTCGAGGGGACCTTTCCGACCAAAGTCCATTTCTCGATTTTCCACCTCCTACCAATCTGCAGGTACCCCGCCAACCCCTCGTGACGCCAAACGCAAGTGGCAGACCAGCGGGACGGACCACCGGTAGTCATGCCGGGAATGAGGTCTCGGCGTCGGCATAAGGTGGGTGGATCGGACCCCATCCGGCCTACGGTTCTTTTTCAAAACGGCGCCCCCGGCCCCCGCCGGCGGCGGCCTTGGCGGCCGGGTGGGCGCCCCTCCTCGAATCGCCACCCTGCCCCGGGGTGAGCCGCTTCGCCGCCGCCCGGCGCCGTCAACAACCTTGTCCTGGTTTATGACTTGTCACCGCCGCTGGTTTATGACTTGTCACCGCCGCTGGTTTATGACTTGTCACCGCCGCTGGTTTATGACTTGTCAGCACCGGCGGACGGCCTCTCGCCGCCCTTTGGACGCCCCGGCGGCGGACCGTGACCCCCCACGGCTGGCCCGCGCGGGGCCCGCCACCCGCCCAAGGGGCGCCCCCTGCCGTTCGCCCACCTAACGCACGGCTGGAACAGCACCAAGCCCCGCAGCCGGCCAACGGCGGCACACACTGACCGCAGCCCACCGGAGGCACGTCGGGCCGTGGCCGTACCCCGCCCGACAGCGCCCCCTGCGGGCCACGGACCAGGCGGACGTTGGGACGAGACGATCCCCGGCCGAGGCGCTCTCTGAGCCCGCCAGGGACCGGTGCACCGCCGGCGGACGCTGCACCCGGTACACGAGCGCCCTCTGCCCGCCGGGGACCGGTGCACCGCCGGGGGAGTCTGCACCGGGCCCAGGAGCTCCCTCTGCCCGCCAGGAACCGGGGGGGACCGCCGGCGGAGGCTGCACCGGGCCCAGCAGGTCACTCTGCCCGCCAGGGACCGGGGGGACCGCCGGCGGAGGCTGAGCCCGGCCCAGGAGCTCCCTCTGCCCGCCAGGAACCGGGGGGACCGCCGGCGGAGGCTGAACCCGGCCCAGGAGGTCACTCTGCCCGCCAGGGACCGGGGGGACCGCCGGCGGAGGCTGCACCGGGCCCACGAGCTCCCTCTGCCCGCCAGGGACCGGGGGGACCGCCGCCGGAGGCTGCACCCGGCCCAGGAGCTCCCTCTGCCCGCCAGGGACCGGGGGGGACCGCCGGCGGAGGCTGCACCCGGCCCAGGAGGTCCCTCTGCCCGCCAGGGACCGGGCGGACCGCCGGCGGAGGCTGCACCGGGCCCAGGAGCTCCCTCTGCCCGCCAGGGGCCGGGGGGACCGCCGCCGGAGGCTGCACCGGGCCCAGGAGCTCCCTCTGCCCGCCAGGGGCCGGGGGGACCGCCGCCGGAGGCTGCACCCGGCCCAGGAGCTCCCTCTGCCCGCCAGGGACCGGGGGGACCGCCGGCGGAGGCTGCACCGGGCCCAGGAGCTCCCTCTGCCCGCCAGTGACCGGGGGGACCGCCGCCGGAGGCTGCACCCGGCCCAGTAGCTCCCTCTGCCCGCCAGGGACCGGGGGGTCCTCCGGCGGAGGCTGCACCCGGCCCAGGAGGTCCCTCTGCCCGCCAGGGACCGGGGGGACCGCCGGCGGAGGCGGCACCGGGCCCAGGAGCTCCCTCTGCCCGCCAGGGACCGGGGGGGACCGCCGCCGGAGGCTGCACCCGGCCCAGGAGCTCCCTCTGCCCGCCAGGGACCGGGGGGTCCGCCGGCGGAGGCTGCACCCGGCCCAGGAGGTCCCTCTGCCCGCCAGGGACAGGGTGTAACGCCGGCGGAGGCTGCCTCCGGCCCAGGAGGTCCGTCTGCCCGCCAGGGACCGGGGGGACCGCCGAGGAGTCTCTGCCCGTCCCAGATACTCCCTATCCCTACCCCTAACCGTATCCCTAACCCTATCGCCTAACCCTAACCCTATCCCTAACCCTAACCCTAACCCTATCCCTAACTCTAACCCCATCGCCTAACCCTAACCCTATCCCTAACCCTATCCCTAACCCTAACCATCCCTAACCCTAACCCTATCCCTAACCCTAACCCTATCCCTAACGCTAACCCTAACCCTATCCCTAACCCTAACCCTAACCCTAACCCTATCCCTAACCCTAACCCTAACCCTATCCCTAACCCTATCGCCTAACCCTAACCCTATCCCTAACCCTATCGCCTAACCCTAACCCTAACCCTAACCCTATCCCTAACCCTAACCCTATCCCCTAACCCTAAACCTATCCCTAACCCTAACCCTAACCCTAGCTCTAACCCCATCGCCTAACCCTAACCCTATCCCTAACCCTAACCCTATCCCTAACCCTAACCCTAACCCTAACCCTAACCCTATCGCCTAACCCTATCCCTAACCCTAACCCTATCCCTAACCCTAACCCTAACCCTATCCCTAACCCTAACCCTATCCCTAACCCTAACCCTATCGCCTAACCCTAACCCTATCCCTAACCCTAACCCTATCGCCTAACCCTAACCCTATCCCTAACCCTAACCCTATCGCCTAACCCTAACCCTATCCCTAACCCTAACCCTATCCCTAACCCTAACCCTAACCCTATCCCTAACCCTAACCCTAACCCTATCCCTAACCCTAACCCTAACCCTATCCCTAACCCTATCGCCTAACCCTATCCCTAACCCTAACCCTATCCCTAACCCTATCGCCTAACCCTAAACCGAACCCCAACCGCAACCCCCAACACCAAAAGGCACCGGGCCGTAAGCCTGCACCCGCACCGGCAGTGCCCTAGCCCCCTCGGGGAAGAAGGGACTCCGTCTCCACACCGCACCCGCCCCAGCTGCGCTCTCTCCCCGCCACCGCCGAAGGCACACGATTTGAACCGCTCCTCCCGTCCGGGGAAGCACACTCGGCAGCACGCCAACCTCCTTCCCAACGGGACCAGGACCGAAGGGCACACAGACCCTCCACCACCCCACCAACGTGACCCCAAGCCCGGGCACCCCCTTCAAATTCGCCCGCTGGGACGTGTATTAAGCCCGGCAACAGTTATTCAAGCAAAACCGCAGCCGCAAGTTGAAGTGACAACTCATTAACCAAAACAATATTGGGCAAGTCATAAACCACTTTCCACTCTGGACAAGTCATAAACCAGTTTCCTCTCTGGACAAGTCATAAACCAGTTGGACAAGTCATAAACCACTTTCCTCTTTGGACAAGTCATAAACCAGTTTCCTCTCTGGACAAGTCATAAACCACTTTCCACTCTGGACAAGTCATAAACCAGTTTCCTCTCTGGACAAGTCATAAACCAGTTGGACAAGTCATAAACCACTTTCCTCTTTGGACAAGTCATAAACCAGTTTCCTCTCTGGACAAGTCATAAACCAGTTGGACAAGTCATAAACCAGTTTCCACTCTGGACAAGTCATAAACCAGTTGGACAAGTCATAAACCACTTTCCTCTTTGGACAAGTCATAAACCAGTTTCCTCTCCGGACAAGTCATAAACCAGTTGGACAAGTCATAAACCACTTTCCACTCTGGACAAGTCATAAACCAGTTTCCTCTCTGGCCAAGTCATAAACCAGTTGGACAAGTCATAAACCACTCTCCTCTCTGGACAAGTCATAAACCACTTTCTTCTCTGGACAAGTCATAAACCACTTTCCTCTTTGGACAAGTCATAAACCAGTTTCCTCTCTGGACAAGTCATAAACCAGTTGGACAAGTCATAAACCACTTTCCACTCTGGACAAGTCATAAACCAGTTGGACAAGTCATAAACCACTTTCCTCTTTGGACAAGTCATAAACCAGTTTCCTCTCTGGACAAGTCATAAACCAGTTGGACAAGTCATAAACCACTTTCCACTCTGGACAAGTCATAAACCAGTTTCCTCTCTGGACAAGTCATAAACCAGTTGGACAAGTCATAAACCACTCTCCTCTCTGGACAAGTCATAAACCACTTTCTTCTCTGGACAAGTCATAAACCACTTTCCTCTTTGGACAAGTCATAAACCAGTTTCCTCTCTGGACAAGTCATAAACCAGTTGGACAAGTCATAAACCACTTTCCTCTTTGGACAAGTCATAAACCAGTTTCCTCTCTGGACAAGTCATAAACCAGTTGGACAAGTCATAAACCACTTTCCACTCTGGACAAGTCATAAACCAGTTTCCTCTCTGGACAAGTCATAAACCAGTTGGACAAGTCATAAACCACTTTCCTCTTTGGACAAGTCATAAACCAGTTTCCTCTCTGGACAAGTCATAAACCAGTTGGACAAGTCATAAACCAGTTTCCACTCTGGACAAGTCATAAACCAGTTGGACAAGTCATAAACCACTTTCCTCTTTGGACAAGTCATAAACCAGTTTCCTCTCCGGACAAGTCATAAACCAGTTGGACAAGTCATAAACCACTTTCCACTCTGGACAAGTCATAAACCAGTTTCCTCTCTGGCCAAGTCATAAACCAGTTGGACAAGTCATAAACCACTCTCCTCTCTGGACAAGTCATAAACCACTTTCTTCTCTGGACAAGTCATAAACCACTTTCCTCTTTGGACAAGTCATAAACCAGTTTCCTCTCTGGACAAGTCATAAACCAGTTGGACAAGTCATAAACCACTTTCCTCTTTGGACAAGTCATAAACCAGTTTCCTCTCTGGACAAGTCATAAACCAGTTGGACAAGTCATAAACCACTTTCCACTCTGGACAAGTCATAAACCAGTTTCCTCTCTGGACAAGTCATAAACCAGTTGGACAAGTCATAAACCACTCTCCTCTCTGGACAAGTCATAAACCACTTTCTTCTCTGGACAAGTCATAAACCACTTTCCTCTCTGGACAAGTCATGAACCAA
>NW_027309211.1:0-10000 GCF_047496885.1 Scyliorhinus torazame | reverse complement strand
AAGCGTGCCGTCGCAAGGGTGCGACATGAACGGTGGGGCGGGTGCCGGGCGGCGGGGGGTGCGTGTGCAGCAACAAGGGTGGTGAACACGATCGTTGGTGGTCAAGCTGTCAAGACCCTCGGGCCACACCGGCTCGGAGTCGCCGGTCGTCGGCGCAGCGTGTGTCCGACGGGGGGTACACGGCTTCCCTCCCGACAGGGAATCAGGCACCGGGTTCAGCTACAAAATACGGTGCGACCGGCTCGCGCCGTCCAGGCGGAAGAGGCACGCCACACGCACGGGAGCAGTGTGCGACCCTTTTAGTTCTTCCTTTCGTTGCCAGAGAACGTGTGTTCGGCCACAGGAACGGGGACACAGTGCTAGGAAAAGCCGACACTGAGGACTCGGAGCCTGCCCGTTCCAGGGCTCGAGATATTGCCACTGCGATCTGCTCGACAGAGAGAGAGCAAACGCACGCCTCGGCCTCACAAGGGCTGCGAGAATTCTCGGTCGATGTCCGTCTGTGACTCGGGGCGGCGGGGGAACCCACACAGCACGGGGAGGGTCAACCGCTCAGCCTGAACACCAGCCCACAATAGCGCTGGCCCGCCGAGGGCCCTCCCACGTCGGACACGACTCGCCTGATCGTTCGAGAGGTAGGTGCCGAGAGGTACGCCGCCGTGTGCGGAAGGAAGCAACAACGACTGGCCGCCACGGGCGTGACCTCTCGCGCCCGAGAATCTGCTCTCGGCCAAGGCTTTCGGCGCTCGCACGACACTTGCAACCAGCCGGCGTGCGGCGCCTGACTTCAATCAGGTTTCTGGGAACGCCCCGACATGTGCCTCTGTGCAACCCGTTAACCGTGACACATGCGACTGCAACCCAAGGGAACCAGGCACGGGAACGCCGCCGCCCCGCGTCGCCTGAAAACAGACTTGGGCACCCTGGCCTCCAGGTGTGCCCGAAAACAAGACAAGAGGTGCCCAGTCACAAAGGCTAAACCTCGACAGACATTTTATAATGTGTCTTCTACCATATATGTCTGTCTCTTCTTGAATTATTGTACAAGGATATATATATATATAATTGTGTCTTTGTTTTCTCGCCATTAAAAACTTTGTAAGTGTTTCTCTCTCGCCACAGAAAAAACACTTTGTCTGTTTTTTTTACAAGTATGTTTCTCACACAAGAGTTCACAGAAACACATTGTTTGTATCAGAGTTACCGCCGGCTCGGACTCTGACCGATTTTTAGGCCGGCAAATGAGTTCGAAAAGTCCGTCAAAATTGTTGCTAAAACCCCTTGAGGACTTCCGAGTGCTCATTGGTAAGGCCTTCGATTTGAAATCGGGACCGTACCTCAAAGTAGCACTTTCCTGGGTACTTTCAAAGTGCTACCGCTGCCAGAAAATGTTCTAAAAATCGTGTTCCCGAAAATCTCCGGGCACCCCGCCAACCCCTCGTGACGCCAAATGCAAATGGCAAATCGGCGGGAGGTCGCCCGGTAGTCCATCCGAGGAAGGCGCTCCAAATCCCCGCAAATCGACTTTTTCAAAACCTCATCGGCACTACCGAGGGCAAGTGGTTAACCAGCTGTCCGAGACACTCGACCACAAATGCAAGTGGCAGCTCGGCGGGACCAATCCACTCCACCTTAGCGGGAACACCCCCACTGTGTCCCCGGTACCACGGCTGGACACGACCTCATACACTTCCGAGGGCAAGTGATTAACTAACGGTAGGGTGCACTTTTCATATATGCACGTGCCCCATCGGCGGGACCAATCCACTCCTCCGTTCCGCTCTCCTGCAACCTTGGCCCCGGTAAAGCGGCGGCACAGGACCTCATAGACCTCCTGGAAGTCGCCAGAGGCTAAGTCCGACTGGTTTATGACTTGCCACTGCCTGGACCTGCCCCCACAGGCTAAGTCCGACTGGTTTATGACTTGCCACTGTCTCCACCTCCCTCCACAGGCTAAGTCCGACTGGTTTATGACTTGCCACTGTCTCCACCAGCCTCCACAGGCTAAGTCCGACTGGTTTATGATTTGCCACTGTCTCCACTGGTTCATGACTTGCCACTGCCTGGACCTGCCCCCACAGGCTAAGTCCGACTGGTTTATGACTTGCCACTGTCTCCACCTTCCCTCCACAGGCTAAGTGCGACTGGTTTATGACTTGCCACTGTCTCCACCAGCCTCCACAGGCTAAGTCCGACTGGTTTATGATTTGCCACTGTCTCCACTGGTTCATGACTTGCCACTGCCTGGACCTGCCTCCACAGGCTAAGTCCGACTGGTTTATGACTTGCCACTGTCTCCACCAGCCTCCACAGGACAAGTCCGACTGGTTTATGATTTGCCACTGTCTCCACTGGTTCATGACTTGCCACTGCCTGGAACTGCCTCCACAGGCTAAGTCCGACTGGTTTATGACTTGCCACTGTCTCCACCAGCCTCCACAGGCTAAGTCCGACTGGTTTATGATTTGCCACTGTCTCCACTGGTTCATGACTTGCCACTGCCTGGCCCTGCCTCCACAGGCTGAGTCCGACTGGTTTATGATTTGCCACTGGTTCATGACTTGCCACTGCCTGGACCTGCCTCCACAGGCTGAGTCCGACTGGTTTATGATTTCCCACTGGTTCATGACTTGCCACTGCCTGGACCTGCCTCCACAGGCTGAGTCCGACTGGTTTATGATTTGCCACTGGTTCATGACTTGCCACTGCCTGGCCCTGCCTCCACAGGCTGAGTCCGACTGGTTTATGATTTGCCACTGGTTCATGACTTGCCACTGCCTGGACCTGCCTCCACAGGCTGAGTCCGACTGGTTTATGATTTGCCACTGGTTCATGACTTGCCACTGCCTGGACCTGCCTCCACAGGCTTAAGTCCGACTGGTTTATGACTTGCCACTGTCTCCACTGGTTCATGACTTGCCACTGCCTGGCCCTGCCTCCACAGGCTGAGTCCGACTGGTTTATGATTTCCCACTGGTTCATGACTTGCCACTGCCTGGACCTGCCTCCACAGGCTGAGTCCGACTGGTTTATGATTTCCCACTGGTTCATGACTTGCCACTGCCTGGACCTGCCTCCACAGGCTGAGTCCGACTGGTTTATGATTTGCCACTGGTTCATGACTTGCCACTGCCTGGCCCTGCCTCCACAGGCTGAGTCCGACTGGTTTATGATTTGCCACTGGTTCATGACTTGCCACTGCCTGGACCTGCCTCCACAGGCTGAGTCCGACTGGTTTATGATTTGCCACTGGTTCATGACTTGCCACTGCCTGGCCCTGCCTCCACAGGCTGAGTCCGACTGGTTTATGATTTGCCACTGGTTCATGACTTGCCACTGTCTCCACCAGCCTCCACAGGCTAAGTCCGACTGGTTTATGATTTGCCACTGTCTCCACCAGCCTCCACTGGTTCATGACTTGCCACCGACTCGGCCAGCCTCCCCAGGCGAAGCGCGGGCGTTTGGTGACAATTCCAAGGCAGACCAAGGCAAACACGGCCCCTTGCGCGGCGGGGAGCCGTGCCCGGCCTCGGCGGGGCGTCGGGCCGCCGTTTGGAGCGCCGGCCGAAAACCCGAAAAAAGGGCGAAAATCGGAAAGAATTCGCGCCCGATCGGGCCGAGCGGCCGGCGGGGCGGCAGCCCGGGTCGGTCTCCGCAGACCTGGAGGCTCGAGGGGACCTTTCCGACCAAAGTCCATTTCTCGATTTTCCACCTCCTACCAATCTGCAGGTACCCCGCCAACCCCTCGGGACGCCAAACGCAAATGGCAAATCGGCGGGAGGGCGCCCGGTAGTCCATCCGAGGAAGGCGCTCCAAGTCCCCGCAGATCGGCTTTTTCAAAACCTCATCGGCACTACCGAGGGCAAGTGGTTAACCAGCTGTCCGAGACACTCGACCACAAATGCAAGTGGCAGCTCGGCGGGACCAATCCGCTCCCTTTAGCGGGAACACCCCCACTGTGTCCCCGGTACCACGGCTGGACACGACCTCATACACTTCCGAGGGCAAGTGATTAACTAACGGTAGGGTGCACTTTTCATATATGCACGTGCCCCATCGGCGGGACCAATCCACTCCTCCGTTCCGCTCTCCTGCAACCTTGGCCCCGGTAAAGCGGCGGCACAGGACCTCATAGACCTCCTGGAAGTCGCCAGAGGCTAAGTCCGACTGGTTTATGACTTGCCACTGCCTGGCCCTGCCTCCACAGGCTAAGTCCGACTGGTTTATGATTTGCCACTGGTTCATGACTTGCCACTGCCTGGCCCTGCCTCCACAGGCTGAGTCCGACTGGTTTATGACTTGCCACTGCCTGGACCTGCCTCCACAGGCTAAGTCCGACTGGTTTATGACTTGCCGCTGCCTGGACCAGCCTCCACAGGCTAAGTCCGACTGGTTTATGACTTGCCACAGTCTCCGCCAGACTCCACTGGTTCATGACTTGCCACCGCCTCGACCAGCCTCCCCAGGCTAAGTCCGAGCGTTGCGGTGGCCATGCCAGTGCCGACGAGGTCTGATCCGGTCCCTCGCGCTCCGGGGAGCCGTGCCCGGCCTCGGCGGGGCGTCGGGCCGCCGTTTGGAGCGCCGGCCGAAAACCCGAAAAAAGGGCGAAAATCGGAAGAAATTCGCGCCCGATCGGGCCGAGCGGCCGGCGGGGCGGCAGCCCGGGTCGGTCTCCGCAGACCTGGAGGCTCGAGGGGACCTTTCCGACCAAAGTCCATTTCTCGATTTTCCACCTCCTACCAATCTGCAGGTACCCCGCCAACCCCTCGTGACGCCAAACGCAAGTGGCAGACCAGCGGGACGGACCACCGGTAGTCATGCCGGGAATGAGGTCTCGGCGTCGGCATAAGGTGGGTGGATCGGACCCCATCCGGCCTACGGTTCTTTTTCAAAACGGCGCCCCCGGCCCCCGCCGGCGGCGGCCTTGGCGGCCGGGTGGGCGCCCCTCCTCGAATCGCCACCCTGCCCCGGGGTGAGCCGCTTCGCCGCCGCCCGGCGCCGTCAACAACCTTGTCCTGGTTTATGACTTGTCACCGCCGCTGGTTTATGACTTGTCACCGCCGCTGGTTTATGACTTGTCACCGCCGCTGGTTTATGACTTGTCAGCACCGGCGGACGGCCTCTCGCCGCCCTTTGGACGCCCCGGCGGCGGACCGTGACCCCCCACGGCTGGCCCGCGCGGGGCCCGCCACCCGCCCAAGGGGCGCCCCCTGCCGTTCGCCCACCTAACGCACGGCTGGAACAGCACCAAGCCCCGCAGCCGGCCAACGGCGGCACACACTGACCGCAGCCCACCGGAGGCACGTCGGGCCGTGGCCGTACCCCGCCCGACAGCGCCCCCTGCGGGCCACGGACCAGGCGGACGTTGGGACGAGACGATCCCCGGCCGAGGCGCTCTCTGAGCCCGCCAGGGACCGGTGCACCGCCGGCGGACGCTGCACCCGGTACACGAGCGCCCTCTGCCCGCCGGGGACCGGTGCACCGCCGGGGGAGTCTGCACCGGGCCCAGGAGCTCCCTCTGCCCGCCAGGAACCGGGGGGACCGCCGGCGGAGGCTGCACCGGGCCCAGCAGGTCACTCTGCCCGCCAGGGACCGGGGGGACCGCCGGCGGAGGCTGAGCCCGGCCCAGGAGCTCCCTCTGCCCGCCAGGAACCGGGGGGACCGCCGGCGGAGGCTGAACCCGGCCCAGGAGGTCACTCTGCCCGCCAGGGACCGGGGGGACCGCCGGCGGAGGCTGCACCGGGCCCACGAGCTCCCTCTGCCCGCCAGGGACCGGGGGGACCGCCGCCGGAGGCTGCACCCGGCCCAGGAGCTCCCTCTGCCCGCCAGGGACCGGGGGGACCGCCGGCGGAGGCTGCACCCGGCCCAGGAGGTCCCTCTGCCCGCCAGGGACCGGGCGGACCGCCGGCGGAGGCTGCACCGGGCCCAGGAGCTCCCTCTGCCCGCCAGGGGCCGGGGGGACCGCCGCCGGAGGCTGCACCGGGCCCAGGAGCTCCCTCTGCCCGCCAGGGGCCGGGGGGACCGCCGCCGGAGGCTGCACCCGGCCCAGGAGCTCCCTCTGCCCGCCCAGGGACCGGGGGGACCGCCGGCGGAGGCTGCACCGGGCCCAGGAGCTCCCTCTGCCCGCCAGTGACCGGGGGGGACCGCCGCCGGAGGCTGCACCCGGCCCAGTAGCTCCCTCTGCCCGCCAGGGACCGGGGGGTCCTCCGGCGGAGGCTGCACCCGGCCCAGGAGGTCCCTCTGCCCGCCAGGGACCGGGGGGGACCGCCGGCGGAGGCGGCACCGGGCCCAGGAGCTCCCTCTGCCCGCCAGGGACCGGGGGGACCGCCGCCGGAGGCTGCACCCGGCCCAGGAGCTCCCTCTGCCCGCCAGGGACCGGGGGGTCCGCCGGCGGAGGCTGCACCCGGCCCAGGAGGTCCCTCTGCCCGCCAGGGACAGGGTGTAACGCCGGCGGAGGCTGCCTCCGGCCCAGGAGGTCCGTCTGCCCGCCAGGGACCGGGGGGACCGCCGAGGAGTCTCTGCCCGTCCCAGATACTCCCTATCCCTACCCCTAACCGTATCCCTAACCCTATCGCCTAACCCTAACCCTATCCCTAACCCTAACCCTAACCCTATCCCTAACTCTAACCCCATCGCCTAACCCTAACCCTATCCCTAACCCTATCCCTAACCCTAACCCTATCCCTAACCCTAACCCTATCCCTAACCCTAACCCTATCCCTAACGCTAACCCTAACCCTATCCCTAACCCTAACCCTAACCCTAACCCTATCCCTAACCCTAACCCTAACCCTATCCCTAACCCTATCGCCTAACCCTAACCCTATCCCTAACCCTATCGCCTAACCCTAACCCTAACCCTAACCCTATCCCTAACCCTAACCCTATCCCCTAACCCTAAACCTATCCCTAACCCTAACCCTAACCCTAGCTCTAACCCCATCGCCTAACCCTAACCCTATCCCTAACCCTAACCCTATCCCTAACCCTAACCCTAACCCTAACCCTAACCCTATCGCCTAACCCTATCCCTAACCCTAACCCTATCCCTAACCCTAACCCTAACCCTATCCCTAACCCTAACCCTATCCCTAACCCTAACCCTATCGCCTAACCCTAACCCTATCCCTAACCCTAACCCTATCGCCTAACCCTAACCCTATCCCTAACCCTAACCCTATCGCCTAACCCTAACCCTATCCCTAACCCTAACCCTATCCCTAACCCTAACCCTAACCCTATCCCTAACCCTAACCCTAACCCTATCCCTAACCCTAACCCTAACCCTATCCCTAACCCTATCGCCTAACCCTATCCCTAACCCTAACCCTATCCCTAACCCTATCGCCTAACCCTAAACCGAACCCCAACCGCAACCCCCAACACCAAAAGGCACCGGGCCGTAAGCCTGCACCCGCACCGGCAGTGCCCTAGCCCCCTCGGGGAAGAAGGGACTCCGTCTCCACACCGCACCCGCCCCAGCTGCGCTCTCTCCCCGCCACCGCCGAAGGCACACGATTTGAACCGCTCCTCCCGTCCGGGGAAGCACACTCGGCAGCACGCCAACCTCCTTCCCAACGGGACCAGGACCGAAGGGCACACAGACCCTCCACCACCCCACCAACGTGACCCCAAGCCCGGGCACCCCCTTCAAATTCGCCCGCTGGGACGTGTATTAAGCCCGGCAACAGTTATTCAAGCAAAACCGCAGCCGCAAGTTGAAGTGACAACTCATTAACCAAAACAATATTGGGCAAGTCATAAACCACTTTCCACTCTGGACAAGTCATAAACCAGTTTCCTCTCTGGACAAGTCATAAACCAGTTGGACAAGTCATAAACCACTTTCCTCTTTGGACAAGTCATAAACCAGTTTCCTCTCTGGACAAGTCATAAACCACTTTCCACTCTGGACAAGTCATAAACCAGTTTCCTCTCTGGACAAGTCATAAACCAGTTGGACAAGTCATAAACCACTTTCCTCTTTGGACAAGTCATAAACCAGTTTCCTCTCTGGACAAGTCATAAACCAGTTGGACAAGTCATAAACCAGTTTCCACTCTGGACAAGTCATAAACCAGTTGGACAAGTCATAAACCACTTTCCTCTTTGGACAAGTCATAAACCAGTTTCCTCTCCGGACAAGTCATAAACCAGTTGGACAAGTCATAAACCACTTTCCACTCTGGACAAGTCATAAACCAGTTTCCTCTCTGGCCAAGTCATAAACCAGTTGGACAAGTCATAAACCACTCTCCTCTCTGGACAAGTCATAAACCACTTTCTTCTCTGGACAAGTCATAAACCACTTTCCTCTTTGGACAAGTCATAAACCAGTTTCCTCTCTGGACAAGTCATAAACCAGTTGGACAAGTCATAAACCACTTTCCACTCTGGACAAGTCATAAACCAGTTGGACAAGTCATAAACCACTTTCCTCTTTGGACAAGTCATAAACCAGTTTCCTCTCTGGACAAGTCATAAACCAGTTGGACAAGTCATAAACCACTTTCCACTCTGGACAAGTCATAAACCAGTTTCCTCTCTGGACAAGTCATAAACCAGTTGGACAAGTCATAAACCACTCTCCTCTCTGGACAAGTCATAAACCACTTTCTTCTCTGGACAAGTCATAAACCACTTTCCTCTTTGGACAAGTCATAAACCAGTTTCCTCTCTGGACAAGTCATAAACCAGTTGGACAAGTCATAAACCACTTTCCTCTTTGGACAAGTCATAAACCAGTTTCCTCTCTGGACAAGTCATAAACCAGTTGGACAAGTCATAAACCACTTTCCACTCTGGACAAGTCATAAACCAGTTTCCTCTCTGGACAAGTCATAAACCAGTTGGACAAGTCATAAACCACTTTCCTCTTTGGACAAGTCATAAACCAGTTTCCTCTCTGGACAAGTCATAAACCAGTTGGACAAGTCATAAACCAGTTTCCACTCTGGACAAGTCATAAACCAGTTGGACAAGTCATAAACCACTTTCCTCTTTGGACAAGTCATAAACCAGTTTCCTCTCCGGACAAGTCATAAACCAGTTGGACAAGTCATAAACCACTTTCCACTCTGGACAAGTCATAAACCAGTTTCCTCTCTGGCCAAGTCATAAACCAGTTGGACAAGTCATAAACCACTCTCCTCTCTGGACAAGTCATAAACCACTTTCTTCTCTGGACAAGTCATAAACCACTTTCCTCTTTGGACAAGTCATAAACCAGTTTCCTCTCTGGACAAGTCATAAACCAGTTGGACAAGTCATAAACCACTTTCCTCTTTGGACAAGTCATAAACCAGTTTCCTCTCTGGACAAGTCATAAACCAGTTGGACAAGTCATAAACCACTTTCCACTCTGGACAAGTCATAAACCAGTTTCCTCTCTGGACAAGTCATAAACCAGTTGGACAAGTCATAAACCACTCTCCTCTCTGGACAAGTCATAAACCACTTTTCTTCTCTGGACAAGTCATAAACCACTTTCCTCTCTGGACAAGTCATGAACCAATTTCCTCTCTGGACAAGTCATAAACCACTTTCTTCTCAGGACAAGTCATAAACCACTTTCCTCTTTGGACAAGTCATAAACCAGTTGGACAAGTCATAAACCACTCTCCTCTCTGGACAAGTCATAAACCACTTTCCTCTCTGGACAAGTCATGAACCACTCTCCTCTCTGGACAAGTCATAAACCACTTTCTTCTCTGGACAAGTCATAAACCACTTTCCACTCTGGGCAAGTCATAAACCACTTTCCTCTTTGACAAGTCATAAACCACTTTCCACTCTGGACAAGTCATAAACCAATTGGACTTAGAATTATTTTCGAGGGCAAGTCATAAACTACTTTCCTCTCGGTGGCAAGTCATAAACCAATTGGACTTAGAATTATTTTCGAGGGCAAGTCATAAACTACTTTCCTCTCGGTGGCAAGTCATAAACCAATTGGACTTCGAATTATTTTGGGCGTTAAACCATTAATTACTGGGACTTA